>NC_000068.7:172665067-172867567 GCF_000001635.26 Mus musculus | reverse complement strand
CAGGCCAGCTGTGGAGGTGGGCAGCCCACCGCAGGGCTGGAGAAGGAGTGCCCCCCACCTCCCCGGCAAGCTCAGGGCAGTGCTCATCTGGCTACATCGGTCTTTGAAGTGCGCACGAAGGTCACCTGACGGATGTTTCTAGAATCCCAGGCGATGCTTGGGACAGGCTGCTCTCTCTTCCCCTGTTGACTCAGACCCAGCAACCCAGCCGCTCCTAACACATTCCAGCCCCTGCGATTTCTAAACCTTTCCTGTCACTGTCCCGACAACTCAGCTTTTGTTCTGTTTTCCAGGCTGAAGCCCAGAGCCACAAGCCGGAGGTCCAGATGTGGCCTCTCAGATGTGTGCCTTAGCCTCTCAACCCCACCCCCACCCCCAACCCCAGTGATGTTTACACATCTTAAAAAACACTAATCTGTTGCCAATATGTTTTTGCAAATAAGGAGTTTGGGCTTCTCTTGAGCGGGCCACCTGGTTCCTCCCTGTGTGCTGCTCCTAACTGAACAGAGGTGCCAGGGCCGTTGTCACACACACACACACCCCCGCCATGGCCTCATCCACAAACGGTCGAGGTCAGCTGACATCTTCAAAATGGCAGACGGATGTCTACTTGTGCCCACGACCCAAAAGGAATAGGAAAATGGAAGCCATTCGTGTTGCTTCAGGGCAGGAACGTGGCTTTTCCGTTTGTTTCCAGCTGGCCCATCCCCACAGTAGGCTCTATGGCCACGTGTGGAACCAGACCAGAGGAACTTATAGCCTGTCACCTTTCCCCTCTCTTGGCTGCCAACTCTGTCAACCTCTGTTTGACATTGGGCACCAGCAGGTCCTGGGGCTGCTTAAGAAGCAGGGATTGATGGCTCGACACCCAGGCACCCTTCCCCAGCCCTGTATGCTAGTCTCTGAACCCAGGCTGAGTTTCTGCCCTGTGTGTGAGCTCAGCATGAAGTCTCTCTCCTGCTTCCAGACAGCTTAAGGGTCTGCATCTCCAGACATGACCTTGAACTAGGCTCCCCATGACGTTGCCCTGAACAAGCAGCTTATCCATTGTGGTCCCTCCCTTCCCCTCCCTGAACCTGGTGACCAGTGTGGAAGCCGGGAGGTGTGTCAGTGCCATGGGGTACCTCTGTAGGAGCCTCTCACGGGATCATTGCCGTTTCCTCTGCAAGAGTCTTTCTGGAAGGTAAGTGTCAGAGTCTCCTGGGGCCAACATAGCACTTTCTACTACTTTGAAACCTGGACCCTGCCTGCACAAAGCCTTCTCTTTAGGAACAATGCTCACCATATCCAAGGAAGGACTTGCTGGACAGATGGCAGAACTCTTGAAAGCCTCATGAAATGCTGCTTCATTGTCTATACCAGGAACCAACACAGAGACTGTCAGTCAACAGTAAACCCAACTGTGGGGTGATGCTGAGTGCAGGGTTCCTTCCAAGACGCCAGTTAGGTGTGTGGTACCTGTCCCCCCAAATTCTTTAGAGGATCGATCGCTCATTGCACAGCTCCTTGGAACACTTGGGAAGGACTCAGGGTGGTCTGCTCCTGACTGCTCTACACAGAGGAGACCTGCTCAGGACAGGCTCAGGGCAAGCCCGAGAGTTGCATTGTCCCCAGCTTCCGTAGTGGGAATGGCACAGGTATGAATGGTCTTCCTGGACAGGGCCCAGCTATTCAGACACAACCGTTTGCACACAGCACCATAAAACAATGCTTCTAGTGGGGTTCTGCTCACGATGTCAATGGACAGCACCTCCAGGGAGTGTGTGCTGCCAACCCCGGCCAGCATTTTCAGGCTGGCTGCTCCCGACCCACACTTGGGGTGGTGAGTGTCTGCCCCTGCCAAAGGCATGCGTGATGACCTCTTTAGACATTTCCTATTGGCCTGTGGGCCCCATTCTCCTGGCTCAGACCCTTCAGCACTCTGGCGCTGGCCTCTCTTGGTTCCAGATTTGAGGAAATAAAAATAGAAGAGGAAAACACGCGACTTTCCAAGGCTATTCCACAGCTGCTTGGATGGAGGCACAGTGCACCTGGCCAGGAACACTGCTGCCCCCACCGCACCGACTCTGCTGGTCTCTGTTTCCCGGGCTGCTCTTCATTGCAGGGCAAGGCCAAGACTCTGATCAACTCAGAAAGTAAGGGCTGACTGGAACCCATAAATTATCAGCTCTCCTGGGCCACCTCAAATCTGGTCCCAGGGCACAGGCGCCACCCTCCAAAAGGCCGTGGATGTTGTGTGACATTTTGCTGCGGCTGGCTTGGATTGCTGCCTTTGGACAAGATCCCTATGTTTTTATTTTGCCTGGGGCCCCACAGATCCTGTGCCCAAAGGTTAGAGTGGGGCATCTTTCACATGTCACTCACCAAGGACATTCTTAGAGTCTGTGAGTTAGCTTAGGTGGTGTCTTGGGCATGGCGTGCTGTGAAGAGCAGGGGATGAGGTCCTTTTGCAGGTGACAATACAGAGAAGGATAAGCCATCAAGGAAAACGTCAGACACCAGCAAGCTCTCACCAGAGTGTACCTGGGGTCCCAGAAGATCTTCTCAAGCTATGACTCTCAGAAGTGGGAGGGGGAAGAGTGGGCATGGGTCACGTGAGAAGCAGGGGGTGGGGCAGAGTGTAAGGCGGGCTTATCCTGAGCTGGGCGCAGTCGCTTAAACTTCCTGTGCTCAAAGTCTCCTAAAAAGGAGGGTGGAGGGCTGGAGACATGGGTCTGCAGTTAAGCGCACTGGCTGCCCTTGACGGTTCAGTTCCCAGCACCCACACGACTGCTCACAGTGTTTATCACTCAAGTTCTGTGGGATCTAATGCCCTCCTCTGGCCTTCTCAGGTACTACATGCACTTGGTACACAAACATGCATGAAAAATACCCAACACATAAACTAGTAATTAGCCTACGGAGGAGGAGGGGGGAGGGGGAGGGGGGAGGAGGAGGAGGAGAATTCTGTGTTTGTTCTAGCAGTTTCTGACACCCTTGGAATTCCTTGGTAGGCACAAGAACATCTGTTGTCGTTCACAGCAAACCTTGTCAACCATACCCGAGGTTATGGGGATTTTTGAGGGTTTTGTTTTGTTTTGTTTTGTTGGGGGGGGTTATGGGTTTTGTTTTTTTTGTTTGTTTGTTTTTCTATTTTTTTGGTTTGTTTTCATTGTTGTTAGTTGTTTTTTATTTTGTTTTTATTTGTTTCGGGGTGGGGGGTTGAGACAGGGTTTCTCTGTGTAGGCCTAGAACTCACTTTGTAGACCAGGCTGGACTTGAATTTACAGAGCTCTGCCTGCCTCTGCCTCCCAAGTGCTGGGATTAAAGGTGTGTACCACCATGGTTGGGCTTTTATGGTGTTTCTTAATGTTGACTGAAAGACCCTTGGGGTCAAGAGAGCTGAACTTTCAGCCCCAAGGACTGAAGGAACAGGGCTTGCTGGCCCAGGTGGCCACTGGTGACCAGTGATGTTATCCGAGTTGTGTCACTGAGTGGAAGCTCACACTCAGCACTGCTGACTGGATGGGTTTGAATGACTAGATGTCGTCTGGGAGTCAGCAGATGTGGGTGCTGCACCAACCAGTCGGGTGACCTTGGAGAAAGCCTCCATGCTGGTCTTCCAGGCCATGCAATGTTTGACAACTCAGTGGGAGTTTGTTCTACGACTCTGGTGGTCCCGGGCTGAGTTTCACGGATGTGCACACCATGGGCTCTGAGGGAGCGGAGACCTTCATTCCACACAAGCTGTTTCCTGTACTGTTTTTCTCGTAGGAAGTGACTAGGGAGGCTAAGAAGGACACATTAGCCGCCTGCTTGCCCAAACTCACGTCATTGTTTAATGCCATAGGCAAGCCACGAATAACAGACTAAATACTCTCCGAGGATGATTACGTGAGCGCGGTGGAGGCTGTGGGAGGGTGGTGGAGGATGGCGGGGCATGGAGCCTGGCCGCCATGAGCTCAGAGGTCTGCACCTTCCCACCTGACGTTTGATGGTGAGCGTTCAGCTTAACTAACAGTTAAGGCTGCGTAAAAAAATGGTTTCAGCCACTGAAGGAAGCAGAGAATTACACATGTGAGCCCTGACCCTTCCTAACAGAAGCCAGAGACGGCCAGAGGTCTGTCTGAGCAGGCTTTAACACGTCTCCTCAACACAGAGTTGCGTGGTAGGAGCCTTCTGCCTCCGCCCTGTACGGTTACCCTGGCTGCAGCGTGCGGTTACCCTGGCTGCAGCGTGGGAGTTGTTCACCCAGGAGTGCTGTGAGGGGCGGAGGCTTTCTGAGCACATTCTTTTCCCCGCCCCCGCTGCTTCTTGGGAGGGGCTGTTTTCAGCTTGAGAATTCTTTCCAGTCGTTCGGAGGTGCGTGCTCCCATGCCCCCACCCCCTCCGTGTACAAGTGCTGGTCTTTGTTTGACCTGTTTAGGGTGTCGGTGACAGAAAGAATGACAGGTGGCCCCGGGCCTCCATTCCAACATGTCCTTTGAGTGGTCCCTAAAATAATACCATTAGCGGGTCGCATTAAGGCTGCTTATCTCTGGCGGAGCCTGCTGATAATGCCGAGCGAGCAGGTCCTCCTGGAATGCTGGGGCCCGGATAGAGAAGTGCCTGAGAGCCCCTGATGAACGGGCAGGCCTTGGCATCCGTTGTCCCGATGACGATGACATTCCATCGGGTTTGACACCTGCTCCCGCAGCACTAAGTTGGCAGAGTCAGAGTGGGCGCACCTGGTATGTGACAGACACTTTGAACCATTTTGCAGTCTGCCTGCATGGCTGGGGCTGTGAGGTCGAGGGACATCCAGGGGCTGCCTCATGGTGCAGTCGTGGTCCAGCTGTGCTGGTCAGGGGTGCTTTGCTTCAGCATCGCCATCGCGCCCACCCGCAGCGTCTCCTGGCCGTGGCTGGCGTTCATTCGGTTTTTCCCAGCCGTGATTAGGAAATAAGGAAGGGCGTACGGGAAGAGGAGAGGCACCGCCCAGAAAGCGGCTCTTCTTGCTGGACACTGTGAACATTTGCCAGACTTACCCGTGGGTGTCTCTCCCATGTCAACAAAGCTTATCCTTCGTCTCTGTAACCTATTCCCCTGACGCACTGTATCACAGAGTCCCCACGTCATAGAGCAGGCTAGCTTCAAACATAACAGCCTCCTGCCTCAGCCTCCCAGGCACTGCGATCGACTTCTGAGTGAACACGTATAAGCCTCCAATATTTCCATCCCCTGTTTCGGTTCTGATGCGTGAAAATTATTTTTGAACCTCATAAAAGAGATGGGATGACACAATAAGTTAATATGTACAGTACTCAGAGGTGAGCCTGGTTCAGAGAGAGCGCCATGTGAAGTTGACAGCACCTTCATCAGCACCAAAATCACTTTTACCACCATCATCACCATCACCAACACCCTTTCTGTCATCATCATCACCACCATCTGCATCTCCCTCACCCGGCACTCTCCACACGTGTACCACAATTCAACGGATTTGGGGCAAGGGAGTGAGTACACAGTGGGTTAACCGTACTATCCCAGTGACTAGAGAGAGGCAGGAAAGCCAGGCATCCTTCCAGCTTCTTGGAGCCCTGGAGGAACACAAACAACCCCTCTCTCCTGAGCACATGTGTCCATCACTGCCACCACTGAAGGGGCACAGGCTGAGGAGTGAGTGAGGGGTCGTTGGTCACGCGGCCAGCATGAGGCGGCTGGGTGAGGGCCGGGCTTCTTGCTTGCGGACACTGGGCTGGCAGGGCTCCCTCTGAGTCCGTGTTCACACCTGTGAGACGGGAGGGGGAGGCTGATGTCATAAGCTTGCTGCTGTGGTTTACATAGGAGCACACTGACTGAGCCCAGCAAGCAGGAGCCTGCCTGCCGCTCCGCTGGGGTGGTGGCCATGTGGACGGCTGTGTGGTTCCTATTTCCTGCCTACGCAGACACTGACCGTATGTCTCTTCTCTCCATTGCTCCTCCTCATGAAGATGACTCTGCCTGGCTCTCCTCGAGCCCCTGTTACAGTCCCCCATGCCTTCTGGTTACAGAATCCCCCTTCTTGGGGTACACTGTACTTCCAATGAGAATCTGGGCACAAGTGTGACTCAGCCTCTCTGAATTGTTCCCAGATCCTCCAGAGATCTGGATCTGGGTCCCTCCGACTGTCCTGGACCCTGTAGAATCCCTTTCTGACCCAGACTCTGGCATCTTTGAGCTGGTTTGCTGGCCTTGGCCAACATCAGGCTCACCTGCATCCACCTGGCTGAGCTTCTTACACGTGTATGTACCCAGGGGCCATTCACATGTGGTTATGACTCTAAAGAGCCCTCTGCTCCCCCTACTCCTCCTGACCACACACACACACACACACACACACACACACACACACACCGTCTGCAGACATGTCCTCTGGCCACATAGGCAGCTTCCTGTAAGGTCCTTCTGGCCCACTAAAGTCCACAAGTCAAAGCTTCCCCACTTCTGATGCACCCGTTTCTACTCTTACGATCAGCATCAAGCCCTCTTCACCTCAGCTTCAAACCTGTCCAGTGAGCCCCACTTTGGGAGACCCCAGTGGAGCCTCTTCTCCAGCTTCACTGCCCAGTGCCCTGTGCACATGTGCCCACCAGACCTCTTCCCGGACAGCCCTGGCCCCACTTCACCCCTAATGCCAGCTTGACCCAGCAAGCCTCCAGCTTAGACACCCATGGCCCGGCACCTTTCACACCCAGACTCTGTAAAGAAAAAGATGCTAGGATTGGACGCCTGATTGCAATCCCAGGCCGCGGCAGCTAAGAGCAGGAAGGTCAGGGGTTCAAGGTCACCCTTGCTACTTAGTGAGTTCTGGGGCAGTCTGGGCCACGTGAGACCCTGTCTCAAACCCCATTTCCCAAACAAAGCAAAACAAGTTAACACTCAACCAAACCAATGGAAAAGAAGCCGAAGGGGAATATACAAACCACCAGTATCAACGGCCTTGGGAGGATGGAATAGTGGGTCCATTTATTGCCTGCAGTATTAAGACCATTTCCAGTGAGCACTGATCTGTTTAATGACAAAAAACTCGATTATATATGTGAAAATACATACATTAAATAAAAATGCTCATCAAATAGTAGAAATATATACATCTTAAGCAAGGAGACACTAGCTGCTTCCTGCAGTCTTTGAGTTAGGTTCCGGGAATACTTAGGTCCCGTAGGTCCCGTAAGTCCTCCTCCCTGGTCTAGCCACCAGTCACATGCCTTGGGTCCAGCCTCCAAGCCTCCAAGGCCACTGCCTGCGGAGCTCAGCCCTAACCCTGACCTTCATAGGAACACTGCCAACCCTCTGGTGGCTGTAATGGTTTGAAAGGGAAGTGTTCCCATAGTCTTGGGGATTTGGTACCCTGTGTGAAGCTGTTTAGATGGCGTGGCCTCTCTGGAGGAAGTGTGTTACGGGAGGCGGGCTGTGGGAGAGAAAAGCTTTGACTGCTTCCTGTTGGTGCCTGTTGCCTTGTGCTCACTGTTCAAGGTGTGAAGGCTCAGGCAGGTGCTGCTTCCTGCTGCCATTCTGTCTCCTCCGTGAAGGACGCTCTGGAACCGTAAAGCCAGAATAAAACTCTTGTGGAAGCTGTCTTGGGCTCACAGAAACACGATGAACACGGGCATCCTCTGAGCTCTCAGATCTACCCCAGCCTTAGAGTCAGCGGGGATGCGGGGCTTATGTGCTGAGAGGGAGGATCTGTTGCCTTCCTTTCCACAGAAAACCACCCTGTCCCCGTTAAACTTTCATTTTAGTGACAAATAAGTACTTGAGTCTGTCACAAGATTGAAAATACAGAGTAGCTCTGTGGAGGTTCCCACCACTGGCCCCTACTCTCAAGGGGACACAAGTTTGTTGTTCTGTCTTGACAGGTCACACTGGGAAATGACCAGGCCATGAAGTCTGGGCCCCAAGGCTTCCAAAGAGTCGGTCTGTGTTTGTTCCTTATCTCTGCTGACATGTGTCTCTGATTAGATGACACTGACCACACACACAGTGTGTCTTTATTTTCTACTGTCAATGATCCCCACTCCTCTGCTCTGAATGTCCATGCCTCTCCAAATTCCCAAACTAAATCCGAACCCTAGCCTGACATGTCTGGTTTCTGTTGCTACGGGAAATCACCGACCGGAAGCCACCTGAAGAGCAGAGGATTTATTTGGTGTAAGCTTTCATATCACAGTCCATTAGGAAAGAAAGCCAGGTGTGGTGGTTTGAATGAGAGTGGCTCCCGTTTGCTCATAGATTTGAATGCTTTGTCTGAAGTTGCTGGAACTGCTTGGGAAGAATTAGGAGGCGTGGCCTTGCTGGGGGGGTGGGCTTTGAGGTTTAAATAGCTCATGCCATTTCTAGCTACTACATTCTCCCTCTCCCTCCTCCTCCCCCTCCCTTCTCCTTTCTGTCCCCCACTCCCCACCCTCTCCCTTCCTCCCCCTCCCCTTCTCCTCCTTCCTCTCCCCCTCCCTCCTCCTCCCCCTCCTCATGCCTCCCCTTTCCCCCTTCCTTTTCATTCCCCCTCCCCCACTTTGCCGTATGCCTGTAGTTCAGATGTAACTTCTCAGCTACTGTTCCAGCACCATGCCTGCCTGATGCCATGATGAGTCTAGAGACTCATCTTCTAGAAATGTAAGCCACCCCCAATTATAGGCTCTCTTGTGTAAGTTGCCTTCCTTAGTCTTGATGTCTCTCCACATCAATAGAGCAGTAACTAAGGCACCAAAACGGAAGCTCAAGACCGGAACCCAGAAGTGGGAACTGAATTAGAAACCACTGCGAAGTGCTGCCCACTGGTTTATTTTCCCTGATTTGCTCAGGAACTTTTCTTATGCAGCACAGAACTACCTGCCTGGGGATGGCGCCGCCCACGATGGGCTGAGCCCTCCTGCATCAATGGGTAGCCAAGAAATAGCCACAATCTGACGGAGAGAATTCTTCAGTTGAGGTTCCCTCTTTCTTGGTGGCCCTTGGTTTGTGTCAAGTTGACAGCTAAAGCTAACTGTGATGTGACCATACAAGACAAGGTCTTTGGAATTAGTGTCTTCATGCAAGCAAGAATAGGTGACAGTTTAGTACCCTGGGGCTCACACTTAGTTTGGGCCATGCAAACATATACCTCTTGTAACAGTGAACTTGACAACCCAGCTTCTTCTCATGCATATACTGCACACACACACACACACACACACACACACACACACACACACACGTCTTTCCACAACAGTACACCTAGAAGTCTCAGGGTCCATAAAACTCTCCCCCTGCATCAGACTGCAGGTAATGCCACCTCTGAACAATAGTACAGATCTCTCCACCCCTAGCAACAATCAAGTTTAGACTGTCTCTATTCAACATACTTGAGGTGTGTTGGGAGATGATGAGTAGGGCTGATCTAGCCTGAGCTGGTTCTGAGTACATGCTCAGTAAGGCAGAACTCTGTCCTCTAGTACCTGCTTAGGGCTGATCGCCATTTTACTATCTATGCCTGTGCATAATGGGGCGTGCATATGATTGCAAGCAGATGCATTATGAGAAGGGGGCATGCACAGCAGGAGGAGTGACCATGCGGTCCAACCCATCAATCAAAGTAGAGCATTTCGCAAATGGTGTCCTTAGTAACCATCCCTTCTCTGGTGGTTTGATTGACAGTGACCCCCACAGGCTCACGTGTTTCATATTTGGTCCCCAGTTGGTGGTGCTGTTTGGGTAGGTTGAAGAGGGGTTGCCTTGATGGAGGAAGTATGTTGCAGTAAGTATTAATGAACCGGCACGTTCCTGCACTTGTGCCGACAACTCTCTGCCCCGGTGGCCTGGCTGGCCATGCACTGACAGCAATGGCCGACCTGTTTTTATCTCGTGGAGACTCTGGCTCAGAACTACACGATGTCTCCATCCACCGAGCTCGCTGGGTTCCCACTGGCGGGTCACTACCACATCAGCCCCGTGCTTCAAAACCCCCACAGCCTTTGTGGTGCACCTCAGGCAAACCCACGCTTTGCTGGCGTACCTTTCTCTCTTGAACCCAGACGAGACATCTCTTGAAGGAAAACACAACACAAACTTAGTTCAGAAACAACGGTAACTTAATCGCTGGGCACAACAACTAAAACATTATCTTGTATGCCTTATTAATTCTAAATCCTCTGGTGGCGAATCCCGATGGATCTGCCATGGAAACCAGGAGACACTCATAGCTACATCGTGTCCTCACACTATCCCTGTCAGAAAGGACCTCACTCTCTCCTGCTTCTTCCTCTCTTCCTTGGTCCAACCCAGAAGTCCCGCCTACTCACCCAGTGATTGGCTCCTTTACTCATTAAGGGATTGGTTCACAAGACGTCACCTGAGTACACAACTCACTTCTTTTCCGCAGCCCCTCCCAGAAGAGCAGAATTAACACCAACAAACAGACAGCACCAGGTCCATCCACAACTGAAGTGTGTTACTGGGGTGGGCGGGCTTGGAGGGTTCAAAAGCCACATGCCATTCCCGGTTTGCTCCTCGACTTTCGCTTGTGGGAGTGGGGGGATTTAGAACCCCAAACCCAAACTCCAAGAAAGTAGCCGGTAGATGACCTGTGGTTTTCGAACTCTTGGGGAAAGCTGAGAACGCACCCCGGGTGGATGTAAGAGCCTGCATCCTCCTTAGCACTGGCTGCTGCTGCTTTCTGCCTGGGCTTTGGACTCTGGTTCCCTGGGGCAGGAGGCAAAGGGCTTCACCTTTGTGCCCCGTGACCTACATGGCCTGCTCTTGTAGGAGGCTGGCTGGTCACTGGCTGTAGAGACACTGGGCCTCATCTCTGCAGGTTGGTACTCACTGCGTGTGTTTCCAGAGAGGGATGTGACTGGGGAGTCTCTGCACCCTGGGTCTCCTGCTCCTGGGCCTCCTGCTCCTGGGCCTCCTGCTCCTGGGCCTCCTGCTCCCTGGGCCTCCTGCTCCCTGGGCCTCCTGCTCCCTGGGCCTCCTGCTCCCTGGGCCTCCTCACTCCACTTCATATTCATTGGTCTCAGGGGCTTTTCTTTGCCTACCATTGGTGTTTTTATCTTTCTTTAACAATTCACATAATTCCCTTTGAAGCAAGGCAAAGAAAATGCATGCACGTGACCCCATGTCCTACTCTGCCTAGGACTTGTGGGTTTTCAAACAGGGAGTCTTTCATCCCAGGAAACCCCACTAGGCAAAGCCTCCCTCCCGATGAACCACTGAGGTCACCCATGGTGGGGTGACTGGACCCGCCTTTACCGGGAGCTTCCTGCAGAGCCACCCTGGAGCCACATCTCCAAGGCTTCCTGGGATCACGGTGACTGGGTCACTCATCTCAAGCACTCACAAGTGTCCTGAAAAGTCCCTGTATTTCTGGAAACCCCAAAGATAAACGGTGCACATGACTATCATTACCCAAATTGCCGGGGGCGGCAGAGTGGGCCGGCCTGGTGCGCTCTGCCCGCACACTCTCTGTAATTACAAGACGGCATTTTCAAAGCTTTCAGTCCAAACAAGAGCTGTGTGCAGAGATCAGGATGGATGCAGGCAGTGGAAAGGGGCAACCTGGAGGGAGGCTGGGGGACTCAGTCAGTGGCAGGGCACTGGGTTGTCCCTACCAGTGGACAGTGAGGTCTGTAGGTGGGTTCTGGCAGGCCTTTCCTGGCATCCAAGTGCTCCTTTGGGAGGCACCATTTATCACACTGATGATCATACTGGGGAGTCTCCCATTCCTGAATGGACCTGCCTACAGGAGGTCCTTCACTAGATCGAAAGGCATACGGTTGGAGATGTAGCAGCTAGCAAGGAGGGAGGCCCACATCCAAGATGCTGAGGTAGTGGTATCTCAGACTCATCCGCTTGCTAGGTGTGTTATTTGGCCTCTCAGTGCCTTGGTGTGCTCATCTGCAAAATGGGTATAATTATAGCACCTGCTTCATGAGACTGTGGGGAAGATGGGGAAGGAAGATAGAGGCTTCACTCCTGGTGTGGTCACTGCAGTGCATGTTGGGGCTATGGGAAGAGGTGGCCAGGAACCTACTCTGACCCCATTTTCTCTAATGTGGAGAGTCTTGAAGAGTTGAGCTTCTTGCTGATAGGGGAGGCATTATAACCCAGTCACCATGCCCCAGTGTCCTCTATACTCTCATCATGTGGGGGAGTCTGACAGTTAGGGACAGTCACACAGAAGACTGACAGAGCCCTGGCTCTCAGTAATGTTTGAGAGTATTAAAAGCCACCACCATGTGGGTAGATGAATGAACTGGTTAAAAAAGAATTTTTTTAAGCAAATAAACCAAGTGTGGCGACATGCACCTGTCATCTGTCTCAGCATTTGGCAGGTGGAGTCAGGAGGGTCAGGAGTTCAAAGCCACCCTCAGATACACAGTGAGTTTCAGTCCAGCCTGGGCTACGTGAGACCTTGTCACAAATAAACAGAACAAAAATTCTTGGGGGAGGAAGTGTGGAAGAGCAGTGTGCTCAGTGAGCCCTGACTCTCACGCATCCAGACTCTCCAGCCGATCCAGTACTGCGTATTAACTTCCCCAGGTTTATTCTCAAAAACCGAAGAGGCAGCTGGGCTGAATGAAGAGCACCGCTGAAGGCAGAGCCTGATGCACCATGGGAGCTTGGGGCCTTTTGCTGAGAAGCCATTGAGAATGTTGAGACCTCACTAGGACCTTTAAGCTGCAGCCCGGCATCTGGAAGACAGAGGCAGGAGGATGAGAAGTTCAAGGCATCGTCAGCTGCAGTGCATGTTCAAAGCCATTCAGGGCCACACGAGATCCTAAGTAGAAGAATTTTATGCAGTGCTTGGAGTTCCGTGAGGGTAAAGACTGCACCCACAGGCTGCCCCTGGATCCAACCAATTCTATCTCAAATAGCTGGCATCTGTCACGCAGTGGCAATGTATAGGGTTATGCCAGACTCTGAACAACCCATCCTGATGGTTACCTCTAAGAATGTCTGACTCTTGTCTGCCTGCCCCAGGTAAGACATGGGTATGACATTCATGGTGCTGGTTGTCCAGAGCCAGTCTGAGTGTGGGATGGACTGGTGGCAGCAGCAGCAGAGGGACCGTGCTGTTTGTGCTAGGCAAGTCATCTGTGGGGCTCAGCTGGCTGCAGAAGGTGGCACAGGATTGTGGGATGTGTTGTGGGGAGGGGAGTAAGGAAGTGAGTCAGGGAGGGAACAAATACACCGCAGGCATGTTTGGGGGCAGGCCCTGGCTCTGGGGAGTCCAAGGACAATGCAGAAGGGGAGAACAGAGGCTAGCAGGCCTGCAGCCAGCATCCAGATAGACTACCTGGACCATTGCCCTGTGCTACCAGCTGACCTATTTCCTCTTGCCAACACCTTTGTGTGTGTGTGTGTGTGTGTGTGTGTGTGTGTGTGTGTGTGTGTGTGTGTATGTCTGCCTGTCTTTATCTGTCTCTGTGTGTCTGTGTGTATGTGTCTCTGTGTCTATGTGTCTGTGTGTCTGTGTATGTGTGTATATGTCTCTATGTCTGTGTGTGTCTGTGTGTCTCTGTGTATGTGTGGGTGTATAGATCAAAGCTCCCATCAGGTGTATTCCACCTCTCTCTCTCTCTCTCTCTCTCTCTCTCTCTCTCTCAGATAGTGTCTCATGTAGCCCAGGCTTCTATGTCTATGTAGCTAAGGATGGCCTTGAACTTCTGATCCTCTAGCCTCTACCTCCCGAGTGCTGGGGTGACAGCGATCACTACCGTGCTCGCCGTGTTTAACTTACACAGAGCCGAGGACCAAACCCAGGGGTCCCTGCACACTAGGCAAACGTTGCACCGCTTGAGCTGCATCCCTCCCCCTCTTCCTCCTCCTCTTCCTCCTCCTCATTATCATTTGTTTTATGTGCATGGGTGTGTTCGCCTGTTGTGTGTCTGTGTGCAGGCAGAGCTCACAGAGGCCAGAGGAGGCACTGGATCTCCTGGAACCGGAGTGAGGTCAGTTGAGATCCTCCGTGGTCCAGACCCTCCGTGGTCCAGACCCTCCGTGTGCATGCTGGCACTGAACCCAGACACTCTGGATGAGCACCCAGAGCTCTGCCTCCGAGCTTCCTCTCTGTTCTCCCTCCATCTTGTTCTTTGAGGCGGGTTCTGTCACTGAGCCTGGAGCTCACCAGTTGCGAGACCGAGCAGCCACTGAGTTCCACGAGTTCACCCCTCTCTGCTTCTCCAGCACAGGGGTCTCAGGCGACTGCTTCATGCCAGGCTCTCTATGTAGGTTGTGGGAATCAGAGCTCCTACCTACATGCTTGTATTGTAGAAACTTTACGACTAAGCCATCTGCCCAGGCCCCTATCAATCCCATTTTATCGATGGGCAAACTGCGGCCCAGGGTCATAATTGTTTAGTGACTTAGTGGGGCTGCAGCTTGAGCCCAGGCCCTGGTCCAGGGCGTGCTGGAATCTACACAGTGATACTTCATACTGTCTGGCTCACAAGACAGAACCTGGCCCAGCCTCTAAACTTGAAGGCACAGCAGCCTGAGGTGTCCACATTCTCAGCCTCATGCTGGACCACTGTCTCTGAGCACAGTTTGCCTTGGCTGTGCAGGGTACCAGGCTCGGTCTTTGTGCTGTGGTACTCCTCGGCCTGCCCAATCCATCCGCTTTGATGTGGGTGGGGCTCCCTGGTTTGCATCTGGCCTGCACATGAAGAGGCGTGCCTCCAGGCCTGTCCCTCCCATGTCCCACAGCTGATCGTGACCCTGACACCTTCCAGATCTGACCTCCTGTGGAGAGGTCTGCTTGAAGCCAGGGAGGTAGGGTGGGGGACACAGTTCTTGGGGACAAAGGACACTAGCTTCAGAGCTCCCCTTAGGCAGCAGGCAGGGTTGGATCTTGTCATAGCTACAGGGAAAGGCTGCCGGTTGGTTGAGTTGGCTTTGAGCCCCTGGGACCCCCTCAATACAGCATATAGAGACATGTTTTCCACTTTGGAGCTGGTCCTTGCCAAGGCTGGCGGCCAGGCTGGGGAGTTGTTAGGTGGGGACAAGAGCCATGGCAACCATGGACAGGTCACTGTCTATGCCCATGGCACAGGCCGCCTTCCTGTGACAGCAGTCAGCATGCCTGCCTTCTGAGGGTTAAGGAAATGAGTTTGAATCCTGGCTCCCCCTCTGGTATGGGCGACTTCTAGTGCCAGAGGGTCCCTGAGCCTTCCAAAGTGTATCTATCTGACTATCCCTGGGATTGTACGACCTTCAGGATTGCTCAAAGAACAAATGCATACAGTACAAGCCCAGCTTCTAAATGCCAACCCCTGAGCAGCTGTGCCCAGCTTAGGAGCTGACAGTATTGCCTCAGGCTTCGAGCTGCAAACTATGGAGGGAACCGAGGTTCTTCTGGGTGGCTGAGTGGCTTGACCCCTGCCTAGGAGTTGCTATTACACCCGGGGGTGTCTGCAGAGTCCAGTACAGGAGGGAGGTAAGCCAGTGGGAAGCCAGCCCTGTGCCGCTCAGCTGCACACTGGGTGCAAGAGCTTGGGCTAGCCTTGTGACTGGCAACCCTCTGTCGCATCTGGGGAAGCAGCGCAGAGTCCTTGCTGTGTGAACTCCCCCACATCATGGTTTATGTGACACTCAGGGATGGAAAGGAAATGAAAGGCAGAGGAAGGGAGCGTAGTGAGGGAGCCCGACGCAAGGAGGTGGGAGGGGTGGGGTGGGGGTGGCAAGAGCAGGCGCGTTCTTCCTCTATGAACAGCGACTCAGGACGTATAAAAATGCAACATGAGCTTGCTTCCCCCTTTTAATAACAAAAGTCTTTTGAGTGAGTCCCAAGGAAAGTATATAATCTTCTAACATGGGCCGCACACTGCTCTCTGAACTCTGAACAGCAGCCCAGGCTTGTGAGCCAGAGGACCGGGGTCAAACCTAGTCTCTGGGGTAGAGGTTGTGCAGCCTCCGGGAGGTACGACCTATCTGGGCCTCAGTTTCCTCTTCTGCACCGAGCTGATTGGGCAGTGCTGAGAACATGTGCTAGAGTCCCCGGGATAGTAGCTGGCTAACCCAGGGCTCTATACATTTGTGTGTAGGGCAGTATCTGCTCTTGGTTCTCAGACACCTTCCCTCTTTCCTTTGAGGTGTTTATTACTGGTCTGGAACTAGCTGGGGATCCATCTGCCTCCACAAAACATTACATTTGACCGGACGTGACAACGCACACCCACAATCCCAAGAGTCTGGTGATAGAGGCAGAGATATGAATATCCAAGGGCATCCTCAGCTACTGAGCCACTGAGCCGCCTTCCTGGCCCTCAGTCTGAGAGTCATTTGAGGAGGAAGAGAGATGTATGGTGGTGGCCAAAGGCTGGGGCTTCCTAGATTGGGACCAATCTCTTCTTTGCTGCAGGGCCACACTGTGCATCGTGGGGACTCAGCAAGACCTCTGGCTTCCACCTAACACATGCCTTCTCCCAACCTGAGAGTCCTCTGCTGTGGAGGGGATTCGAGGACCAGCGGACATCGTAAAAGGTAAGGCTTTTCTCAGAAAAATCTTGAGAAAAGCAGAATCGGGCTGAGTCTGAGAAAACACCACAGCAGAGTAGCAGGTGAGGTCTCAGCTTGGCAGGAGTTGAGAAGATGTCAGAACCAAGAATTCATAATCCATGGCTGGCAAAACTGCTCAGCAGGTAAAGGTGCCCGCTGTGAAGCCCGAGGACCTGAGTTCAATTTTGGAGACCCTCATGGTGGAAGGAGATGACACCTCTCCAAAGCGGTCCTTTGATCTCCACATGCAGGCATGTGCATGCACGCTCCCACAATAAACAACTAAATGCAACTTAAATATGTACAATCCAGCATTTCTGCCCCCACTATGCCTCTGCCCGTGTGGGATTAAGCCAGACTTTGTCACCTCCTCTGGAGACAGGTCTAACACACATCCACTGGGTTCTCTCCCGCGCTTGTGACCATCCCTGGGGAGTGCCCCCGTCGCCAGTCACTTCATGATTTTCATCTCTGCCTATAAAATGATCACATCTTGTGTTTAGCATCTTCTTGAAATTAACACCACCACCTTCCCCTTCCTGTCATGTTCACCCTTGACTTCAGCCATTGCTTCTAAGCCACAAGCTTCTTGTGTGTCCCTAAAATGTTCAAACACAAATACATAAGGCAAAAACAAAACAAAACACAAAACAAAACAAGGTTGCTGGTGCCCTAGTGTGCATACAGCCATGTTTGTCCTGCTGAAAGGGAGGAAGGGTTTGCTTGGCCCACAGTTGGAGGGGTCCATCTTGGTCATCATGGCAGGGAAGGTGCAGCAGCAGGAGCGTAAGGTGGCTGGTCACACTGCGTCCACAGTCAGAAAGCAGAGAGATGAAGGCTGGTGGCTGTCTCAGTTTCTCCTTTTTATTCATTTTGGGACCCCAGCTTGTTCCCACCCCAGGAGAATTCCCCTCCTCAGTTAAGCCTCTCTGGAAATTGCCTCACAGACACACCTTTTGGTGACCCTAAGTCCAATTAAAATGACAACGAGGATGGGTCATTGCATCGACATTGGGAAGTGGCTTTGCTTTCCTAGTACGAGGTGCCTGGGGACCAGCGTGCACCCCATAGAGAGACCCTACATGGAAACACAGGCATGTAGGTCATGTGGTCCACACCTGCAATCCCAGCACTGGGGAGGCTGAGGCAGGGGAATTGAACTGTAAATTGAAGGCCGGTCTGGCATAGGGAGGGAGTTACAGGTCAGCCTGGGATTCACCTCCCAAATACTAGAGTCACGATCTGGGCCAGTGAACACCCTTCTAACAGAGGTATCATGCCCGGAGCAGCAGCCTTACATAGCATGGTCTCTGCCCTGTAACCAACCTCACACCCACTGTCCTCCCTCCTATGCCTCCCGTGAGTAGAATACTCCAAGCCTCTGACTGTCTCAGAGACTTTGCTGTTGCCTCTGCCTAGACCTTAGAGGTTTGCTTAGCTCACCCTGTTCTCAGTTTACTTGGGGATTCCGACCCTTGTCTTCCGAGAGGCCTTTCTCAGCCACTGATTTAAGATGACTCCCTTTCTAAGATGGTCCTTCTGGGTATATTCTGACTTTTCTGTCGTCTGCATACTGGTCATGCCTGTCTGGTATTTACAAGATATGCTGAGACCCGAACTCTGATCACCACACTTCTGCAACAAGTGTATTGAAGGGTGAGCCACTTCAACGAGCCACAGGTCATGACTTGGAGTTTTCTTACTTGTTATTCTGTGTCCCTGACAGGCGAAAGGTTTTGTCCAAAATGTAAAATCCTCATGTAAAGACATTGGTCCTTTGCTGTCTCCTCGGGAGCCCAGAGACCAGTCAGGCTCTGCGAGTATTTTGAGAAGAAATGAATGAATAAATGAAGCTCAATCTTCAGGCATAGACACTCCCATCTCTCCCCAAAGCATTCCACCTCCATCCTGGGACCCCCTTTGCAGCCAGTCCCTGGGCGTCTCCCCTCCCATATTTTCATCCCCCCACACCCTCTGTCTGGCTCAGATTACTGTTTGCTGCCAGCCAGCCACCCGCAGACAGCAAACGTGGACCAGCTGTGCCGCAGGAAGCCACCCGCACCTCAACAGGATGGCTCAGGATGTCTTCAGTTAGCCTAAATCGTCTCTGAAAGTTCGCGTTTTCCCTTTGTGTAAAATGCCTATCATTAATTCGGACTTGGAGATCAAAGAGTTAACAACGCGTTGATCCTCTCTTACTTCCAAGTGATATATAAGAATTCCAGAGACTCTCTGACAAATGCTCCTGGGTCAGTGAGCAGAGGCCCAGTGGGGACCTTGGAAGGAAGCCGACCTGCCCAAGGCTTCCGGTTGCCGGTTGCGGGTACCTCATTCCTATACTTCTCCCCGAACACTGCCTTTTTTCTCTTGCTTTCTCCTCTTTCAACCAAAGGAAACAAGCGTCTCTAATTCATCACTTTGTGCGGCATCAGAAGTAGGCTGGGAAATAAAAAGGCTTCATTGAGCAGCACTGGTTTGCCCATCCCTGCGTGGCTGTTTTGTGAATGGACTTTTCATCCTTTCAGGTCTTGCTGCCTTCCCGACAGCGTTCTGTGGCTTTTCAGCACTCTGTACCCAAAATGCAGGAGTTCTAAGACGACACCACATCCTCAGATGCTCCAGGTCCAAATGAAGATAAGTGAGGCAGGAGCCCAAGCCTAGTGCCAGAATCCGGGAGATGGTGGGGGACTGTGGAAATTGCAGAACCCCACCCAGCCAGCAGGGGGAGCCACTGTTCAAACTGTGGCCACACGGGATCACATGTGTATATCTAGTTGTTCTCAACTCTTGGATCCCAATTCTTTTGGAGTTCGACACTTTCAGAGGGGTCACCTAAGACCATTGGAAAACACAGATATTTACATCATGATTCAAAATTTACATTATGTAGCAAAATTACAGTTATGAAGTAGCAACAAAAATAATTTTACAGTTGGGGGTCACCACAACTTGAGGAACTGTATTACAGGGTGGCAGCATTAGGGTAGTTGAGAGCCACTAAGCTAGACAGAGAAAGCCTGGCTTCTCTGGCACATATTTAGCTTCTAGGACAAACCAATGGGTGACAGATCCAGAAATGTCCCAGAAGAACTAACTGCAGCCCAATCTCTGAAAAGGATATTATATTGACATTTGGGACTAGGTTGATAGTTAAAATATCATTGTAGTGTGAAAACCCACAGTGATGGTTAGCATTCATTTTCAATATGACAGATCATGGAAACACTCCAGAGACAGGCCCCTGGACATGCTTGTGGGTGGGTGATCTTGATTTGATCTTCCAACTTTTGAATTGAGGTAGGGAGAGTCGCCCACTGTGGGTGGCACCATTCCTTGGCTTGGATCCTGGACTGTCTGAGTGGAGAAGGGAGCTGGGCAACAGCCTGTGCCATCGATCGATCCATATTTCCTGATCAAGGATGCAAGCAAGAGACCAGCTGCTTCAGGCTGACTGCCCCCCACCCCCGCCCCTCACCACAACGAACTCAACTCTGACCTGTGAGCTAAAATAAACCCCCTTTTCCACCAGTTGCTTTTGTAGCACAGTGTTGGGAGAGTAACTAAGACACCTCCTCAATCCCACCAAGGAGGCAAGTCGAACATAAAGGGAAGCTGCTTCTACTGCAGGGGGATTCCGGGAACTCCGACGGCCCTGACAGAGGGGCTCCCATCCTTCTCAGGCTCATCTTCATGGGTGAGGTGAGAAACTGGGCTTGGCCTCCTCCTTCACACCAGGTAAGCCACCTGTCTTAGTTAGGGTGTTACTGCTGTGAGCAGACACCATGACCAAAGCAACTTTTATAAGGACAGCATTTAATTGGGGCTGGCTTACAGGTTCAGAGGTTACAGGTTCAAGTCCACTATCATCAAGGTGGGAGCGTGGCAAGCATCTAGACAGGTACAGTGCAGTCAGAGCTGAGAGTTCTACGTCTTTATCTGAAGGCTGCTAGTGGAACAGTGGCTTCCAGGCAGTTAGGGTGAGGGTCTTAAGCCCACACCCCACACAATGACACACATACTCTAACAAGGCCACACCTACTCCAACAAGGCCATACCTCCTATAGTGTGGCCACTCCCTGGACCAAGCATATATAAACCATCACACCACCCACCATGGAGCTACACTTCCAGTCCTCTTTCCTCTAAGTTGTCACGGAGACCTTGAACTTGTAATCCCCCGGCCTCAGCTTTCTGAGTGATGGGGATGGCTGAGCCACCATTTACAGCGGACGTGAATACAGCTTTTAGTATTGGTCTCCCTCTGCCCCTCCACAGCAAAGGCCTCTATCACCTTGAAGAGTCTCTCCTCACGGCTCTTCCTTCTTCTGAGGCGGAGGACGGAACTCCCCTTGACCCTGTCTGATGCTCACGAGGGAATGGTATCAAAATCAGCTGGGATGTCGGTGTGGGGATTGGCGTCCCCTTTAGGCATTGGCCTCAGGGGAATCCTGGCTGGCAGGATTAGGGGGCTGTCCCGTCTTGTGATTTATAGAACTGTTATCAATCGCAGACTGGGGAGAGGAGCAATGGACTTGAGGAGAAAGAACGGCTTGGAGAGACTCTGCAAGCCGGGGCCTGGTGTGGGACAGAAAACCAACCGGGCTGTAACAGGAACCCTCCTAGCCAATTGGAGTAGATAGTTTTAATGTTTCCCGAATCTTGCAAAATGTGTATCCAATTAGCCACTACTGAAGGGCCTTATTTATAAAATAATACTTCTGTGGTCAGGTTGCACTTTTCCATTTATTTCTGGTGCATGGGGCTCAAGTTGCAGATTGGGCCTGTGATTAATCGAGGCAAACACGGGGTTTCTGTTGGCATCCGCGCAGGGTGGAGTCGGGCCAGGGCTGGAATCCGGAGGCTCCTCTGTTCTTTGGGGGCCTCTCTGGAGGAACACAGGGCGAGAGAGGGTGGGGAGGGGGCAGCGGCTGGAAAAAAGATCACTGTCGGTGGACAGAGGGCACTGGCAGAAGTGCCACGTGACTCGGGCAGGCCCCACGCAGCAGCGGCTAACTGGAGGGCAAAGTCGGGAGAGCTGTACGCTGTGTGAGGAATCCGGCAGGCCCACTCGTGGGTCTGAGTTACCACCGGCTGCGTGGCTCCTTCCCAGGCCTGAGCAGAGTATGGCGGGATCTAGAGAGTGAAGGAAACCGGGAAGAAAGTCGAGGCAGCACGATGAAGGGGAGGAAGACTGGAGCCAGCCTGTTTTGTGTCCTACCTAGGAAACTGGACAAGACACAGGCGAAGGGGTGTGGTTGTCCCAGTAAAACTTTACTCACAGAGAGTCTCGGTGGCCAGATCTTGCCCCTTTATTTGCAGCTCTGCTTGTAGGGCAGCAGGAGACAGAGCTGAAGCAGGCCGCGTGGGGGTGGGGTGAAATGGTTTGCCTTCACAGTGGGCAGGGCTTTGATCGGCTGTACCAGGAGTGAAACTCTCACAGAAGTGAATGTTTAGTTAAAGCCCTATTACGGGGGTGGGCTGTCCCTTTCACCGAGTGTTCCTTCTCATCTGTGGGGTCCCACAGCGTCTCAGGCATGAGTGATATCTAGCCTGGGCTACCTACCCTGGCACTTAGGAGGTCACCCTTTACCCTACCCCCCACTCCCGTGGTTTGTGCCTCTTCCTTAGTTCACCCAGCCACAGCTGGCTGACAGTTCCAGGGCCCAGGGAAAGTTCTCGAGGTTCCATGGGGCTTTGAGTGGCCGCACCCCTGTGATCACCCTGCCCCTGTAAGCACCCCACTTCTGTGAGTACCCCACCTCTGTGAGCACAGCACTTCTGTGAGCACTCCACCTCCGGGAGCACCTCACCCCCGTGAGCACCTCAGACAGAGTTCTTTCTACACCTGCTCCTTTGTGTATCCACTGGAATGGGAGAATTCCCCTGGACTCTGTCACTGGTGGGTGTTGCTGGTGGTGAAGATCGGGAAGGCCTCAGAGTGGGAGGATGGAGACCTGTAGCCAGTGTTTCTTGGATCATGATCGTGTCCCAGACAGAGGCAGTCAACGTAAGGGACTGGGAGGAAATGGCACAGGAAGGAGACGTGCATAGTGGCTTCTTAGAGAGTCACCCTGCCCAGGATCTTGGATAGTGTCTGATGGACACTAATGGAGGGGAGGTGTGTGTGTGTGTGTTTATCTGTTTATGTCTGTGTGTGTGAGGAGTGTGAGTATGTGAATGTGTGTGCCTGAGTGTGTGTGTTATCTCTGTGTGTGCCTACCTGTGTGTGTGTATAAATGTGTGTATGAGTGTATATGAGGAGTGTGTGTGTACCTGTGTGTGTGTATGTGAATGTGCTATGTATGTGAGTGTGTGTGTGTGTGTGTGTGTGTGTGTGTGTGTGTGTGTGTGCACAATTCCAGGAATGGATTGAGATTTTCCCAGGATAGGACTTACTCTGCACTACAGACCCCCTTTTGTCTTTGCATTTGCTTTCATATGCGCCGTGGTATGGGATGTTTGGTGGGAGCTGTCAACTTGAGAGACTAACAATATGCAGATGTAATTGCAAGCACAGGACAGTGAGCGTCCCCTCTGTCAACCATGTTGGTTCCAGCTGGTTCTAGATGGTGTTGGGTGGTCTTGTTTCAGTCTGAGCTGTGACATGACACTGGCTCCATGGCCGCAGGAGCCTCTAGCTACCACACAGTCTGTCCCTTTGCCCTCCATGTCTGCCTAGTCCACCTCGGCTGTTCATGTCCGCCTAGTCCACCTCGGCTGTCCATGTCCGCCTAGTCCACCTCGGCTGTCCATGTCTGCCTAGTCCACCTCGGCTGTCCATGTCCGCCTAGTCCACCTCGGCTGTTCTGCAGCCTTCCACAGATTCTGTCTCCCTTCTCGCTTGAACTCTCGAGTCCTGGGGACAGGGGAGGGTGCAAACCCCTTGTGTGACCATCATGTATCAGTCAGCTGTGGACATCCTGATGCTATGTAATGTCTCATTCCAAGCTGAGGCACTCGGGGACAAAGCGATAGGAGAGGCCAGCGGCACCCCTGCCTGGCAGAGCTCTCCACTCCAGCCTTCGACCCCGGAGACCTCCTTAAAAGGACACACACGGTGATCCCCTCAGTTACAGGGTGCTTGCTCAGGGGCCCAGGTAGAGGGGCAGTAGCTTACCCTGTGCACAGCCTGCTTGTGGTAGGCATGACACACCAAGTCACAAAGGGTGCAAGAACCTCAAAAGACTCTGCCAAAGAGAGTTAGGCCTCCAGGCCTGCCAGCAGCAGGGCAGGGTGGTGGAGGAGGTGTCCCGCCATAGAAATGAGATGGGATGTGACTGAAGAGCAGTAGTCCAGGCCGCCATATCTAACACACACACTCCACAGAACTCTTCTTGTCCTGACCAAACACCCCAGGAGCAGCTGAGGGAAGAAGGAGTTGCTTTTAGCTCACAGACTCAGTAGAGGTTCCATCTGACACAGTGCAGGAGGCCCGGTTAAGACTGGTGCACAGCTACGCCGTGGCTGCTAGACCAGCACGCAGGGATCAGGCTGGAGCCGGAAGTGGGAACAACCTTCAAGACCACCCCTAGCAACCTGGTTTGTATGTACGCCCGCAATCCAAAGAGTCCACAATCCCCTGAAACAGCAGCAAGGGCTGGGGACCAGGTATTGGAGCACATGAGCCCACGGGGAATGGCTCACATAGCCAGCGCAGCCAGCAAGTGTACCTAGTAGTATCTAACTAGTTTGAACTGTGTCGTCTCACGCCCAGGACCCCAGAGAATAATGGCCAAGGCGCCCCTGATGCCGTATACAGTCACCCCTCCGCAGCATCTTCAATGCTTGGCTGCCTCATGGAGAACACATGGTAGCCAGTGTCCTAAAGCAATCAACCTTTCTTGAAAGCAATTCAGGAAGGGACACCTTTGCTGTCAGTTCCACACAGTCTTCCAACAGGGCCCTCAGGAGATGCCTGGAGTTCGATTTTCTTAGAGAGGGTGGTGTGGGAAGGACGGATTCCCGAGAAGGTGTGGCCCCCTTCCCTTTGCTTCAGGGAGTAGGACAAGTCTCTGTATTGACCTGCAGGCACACACCCAGGCTGGAGAGGGCTGAGGGCATTCGGGAGGAGGGGGGCAGCAGCCAGCAGATGTTGGAGCCCCGTCTGTCCCACCTGCCTGCTTCCCCTTGGCTCTCAGATGCTGATCAGCTTACGTTCTGTGCTGTACCCACTGTCAAGTCAAAAAGGAGGACTGTGGCCTCCCAGAGGGAGCACCATCCTCCAGGTGATGTTGACTAGTATTACCCTCACATAGCTTTCCAAAAACCCTGCCAGTCTCAAGAGCCCATTCAGTTCTCTCCAGTGGCCAAGTGAGGAGGGCCTCTCATTCCTGAACCTGTGAGGCTGAGTAAGGTGCAGGCGGCACCTGTTAACCTATGCCATGGTCAAAGGTTGGGCCAGAGTGAGTGGGAGGCCTGTGGGGCACAGCCTCCTTAAAGATGATGCCACGGGCAGGTTTTATTTCCTGGTTGGGGTCACAGTGACCCTATAAAACTATCAGCTTGTCTTCAGGTCTAGGGAAACCCTGCCTGAGGGAGGACAGGGTGAGGGGATCAAAGGAAGGTTGGAGAAATAGAATCGCAGTTAGGGACACGGGTGACTGAGCCTTGCTCACACAGTGAGAAGCAAGAGTCCTGTGAAGTGGGGGTCTGGGGGGCAGCTCCCACGAGACCATTCCATTCACCCCTGCTGCCTTCAGAGGCCCAGCCTTCTCTCTCCTCTCCTCTTGGGCTAACCTTCTCTGCTCCCTCACAGATCTACAAAAAGTCCCACTGTGTCCATCTGTGTGTGTGTGTGTGTATGTATGTGTGTGTATATGTATGTATGCATGTGTGTGTATGTGTGTGTATATGTATGCATGTGTGTGAATGTGTGTATGCATATATGCATGTATGCATGTATGCATGTGTGTATGTGTGTATGTATGTATATGTGTGTATGTATGCATGCGTATGTGTGTTTATGTGTGTGTGCATGTATGTATGTATGCATGTGTGTATGTATGTGTGTGTATGTCTGTGTGTGTATGTCTGTATATGTATGTGTATGCATGCATATGTATATATGTGTGTGTATGCATATGTATATGTGCGTGTGTATGTATGTGTGTTTATGTGTGTGCATGTATGTATGTATGTATGCATGTATGCATGTATGTATGTCTGTGTGTGTATGTCTGTGTGTGTATGTATGTATATGTATGTGTATGCATGCATATGTATATATGTGTGTGTATGCATATGTATATGTGCGTGTGTATGTATGTGTGTTTATGTGTGTGCATGTATGTATGTATGTATGCATGTGTGTATGTATGTGTGTGTGTGTCTGTGTGTGTATGTCTTCATCCTCCTAGTTACCAGCTCCCCTTCTCACAGTGAAGTTCACATCAGAAAACGTGGCAGACTGTCTCCCCTTACACCTTGCTGTGCTCAGCAGGCATGACTAATCACAGAGACATCCTGAACCGCGTAGGCAAGTTCCAGCCACATTCTCCGGCACAGGGTGCAGCGAGGAGGGAGAGTGGTAGGACTCTCACCTGACTCTCCAGGGGACCTCCAGACAGCTAGAGCCACTCGGCTGCTGGACCAGCCTGGAGATGGCCCCAGGCGCAGCCCCACGTCTAAGTTTCATGCTTCCGGTTTCCTGCTTTGCTGGGCGGGGATGCCAAGGCCTTGAACAGGGTGGGAGGAGTATTAACCTTTACGAGTACAGAATAGGAACAGTATCTCTCCTGGAGGATCCCAAGGCCATTGTCCCCAGCTCCAGAGCTCAAAGGCTTTGCAGTGTGAAGCCTTGGCTTTTGAACCCACAGAGCCCTGTGAGCAGGGGTCAATGCTCTGACTTCCACTGCCACCAATCTGAAGTGTAGCACCCTCCTCCTTTCTTCCCTGACCTCTTTTGATTGATTGTCCCAGTTGAAGCATGCTTCCACAATGCAAAATGCTGGTCCAGGTAGAACTTCATCTGCTGACATCACCAGCATGCTTTGCCAAGTGCAGTTGGCAGAGGATCTGATTTGAGTACCAGATTGATTTTTTTTCTGTTGGGTTTGCCAGTCACCATTCACATAATTGACCCTTGTGAGCTGATTAAATAGAACAGTGTGTGTGTGTGTGTGTGTGTGTGTGTATGTATGTGTGTCTGTGTATTGTGTACATGTGTTTATGTATATGTGTGTGCATGTATTTGAATGTGTGTTGTGTGTTTGTTGTGTGTGTATATGTGTCTGTGCATGTGTGTGCATGTATATGTATGTATATGTGTCTGTATATGAGTATATGTGTGTATTGTATATAAGTGTATGTATCCTTGTATATATGTGTGCATGTGTATATACGTGTCTGTATATGTACTGTGTGAATATATGTGTTTGCTACATGTGTGTACATGTGTTTGTGTATGCATGTGTGTGTCTCTCTGTTATATATGCGTATGTATATGTGCATGTGTCTGTATGTGTGTTGTATGTGTCTATGTGTCTATGTGTATGTCTGTGCATATGTCTCTCTATTATGTATATGTATGTATGTATATGTGTATACAAGTGTATGCATATATGTTATATGTGTATATGTGTCTGTGTGTATATATATATGTGTGTATGTATCTGTATGTATGTGTATGTATATATGTGTGTGTGTGTATGTGTCTGTCTGTATATGTATATATATGTGTGTGTATGTATATATGTATGTGTACGTACATATATAGTGTGTGTGTACATATGTATGCATGTGTGTCTGTATGTATATTTTGTGTGTGTGTGTGTGTGTGTGTTGAAAATGAACAGCCCAGTCCTGCTGATGCTTAGGGGAGGGAATGGAGGTGACTTAGCTAGAATTCCCAGTGGAGGGAGGGGCCATTGTGATTGGTAGGCTGTGGGTCAGTGTCCTCCCTGGGAATGGAAACAGCCTGCACACACAGCCTTGGAAATGGTGGTGGGATCTGCCTTCCAGAGCATTGGCTTCCCCGTACTCCCGAAGCTGCTGTTTCTAAGGTCCCTTCTATGTGCACAGCAAGGGCGCTTTCCCTGCAGCCTGTGATCAATGGAGTGGAGGGATCAGGTCATGGTAGGGGATGTTGACACCCTGTGGCTGTTTTCCAATCCTTGAAGGTGTGTGACAGCGTCTTCAGCAGTGGGTGCAGTTGGCGTGATGAGATCCCACCCTCAGGCTGTGTCCCTGCTCTCTGATGGAAGAAGAGATGAGCCCTATATCCCAGGGTCCTCCATGCTAGGTTGGACATTGTTCTTTTGCACCCTGCTGTTCAAATCAGTGAGCTATGTCCCACCTGTGGTGGCGATTAGAGCTGGGAGCACATTCCTCTTTTTGCAGATAATCTTTTTGCCTTCAGAGAGGCTAAGCCACTTGCCCAAGCCTCAAACCAGTGTGAGGCAGGGGGATGGAGCTGTGGACTAGATCACTCAGGGCAGGCAGAGCAGAGTTTTGTGGGACAGGTGCTCTGAGAACAGCCCCCAGGGAGGGGTGTTCTTCCAACTGTGGCCTCAGAGCCCAGGTCTTACACATAGCTCATAGCTCAAGACCAATGCACAGAGCTGGCCTCAGCAGGAGGCCTCGCCCCAAAGCCGCCTGGGGACTGCTCCAACCTTCACGTACTCATTAAGTTGAGTTGAAAGAAAGGTCAGCTTTTACTGCCAGTCTACAGGGATCCTGGCTGCTCTGACCAACGTGGAAACCAGCCTTACAGAAAGGCTGTCAGGGCTCTCTGCTGTGCGAGGGAGCGCTTACAACTCGGTGGATGGGTATAGCTGACTAGAGAGAGCCTCTGGTTCCTTTGAGGTTATCAGAATGCTGTGGGTTTGGAGATGCACATGCCTAGCTTGGCTGCCAGCAAGGGACTCTTCTCAGGTTCGTGGGAGCAGTGTGCCAAGCAGGGGTATCCTAGGCTGGAGGATTCGAGAATACAAGCAGAAAGTTGGGTCATGGAGTCACAGCAGGAAACAGCTCCCTGCTGTCCTAGCCTGGTACAAGGAGAGACACACAATGGGGCCAGCCTATGGTACTCAGGGCAGATCTATTAAATAGCTGATTTCTCCAAACTCCCTCGAGCTTCGTTCTCTGCCACAGCACAGTGCTGTGTTGCTTACTGTGAGTGGCCTCCTTCCCTTCCTACTGGATGCTGTGCTGACCTCATTGAGGGAAGGATGCTGCCTCACTTCCTTACCTGGCCTCAGTTTCCCCACCTGTAAAATGGGGTTATCTTGTTGGTTGTAGAAGATATCAGCCTTGGGGCTTGTGATTACTGTAACCAAGCCCAGCTGAACTGTGGGACAGGAGGCCCAGCTGAAGTCACTCCACCATCCCAACCTACACTTAGCCACCACCATTGATGTAAGCAAGGCCAGGAGGAGCTGGTCGTTAGTCTTTAAGCTGACCATAGGTGTTAATTTCCTATTGGTTGGGGCTCGCAGCCTGGATCAGATGGACTTGGAGCTGATGCACACCTGACCCTTCCCTTCCGAGACAATGTTCTGGAAGTTTCCGTCCCCGACTTTTCTGCTGTTGGCGTGAGGTCATCAAACCATGACCCCCAAGGGCTCACCGGCATATCAGACGGATGTTGGAAGTGTCGATGTGATATGCTCGTTTTTGCCAAGGAGTTAAAGAAATATACTCTCCTTAGCCAGATTGGGATACGCCTGTGTCATGGTACCCCCTTCCTTTCCAGCACTAATCTTAAATTCCCCACAGAACAAAGGCCTCTCTGTTGGCAGCCAACCTCAAAGAGAGAGCTTTGTTCAGGCCCAACCTCCCCCACCCCTATGCCAACCACCCCTCATCCTTGCAGCCGGAAGTTGGCATCCCGGTGCCAACTTGCTAGTGTTTGCGGTTCCCACCTGAGGAGCTTAAGGCCTTTTCGTATTCTGCAGGATGAGTGGGCACATGGTCCTCACAGGAAGAGATCATGTTAGGCATGTTAGGAGCAGGGCACCCAGGACAGTGGGAAGGACCTCAGCAGGCACCCAAGGGTCACCCCACCCCCCGCCCCTGCCTTGCATTATTTGCATCATTAGCCTTCAGAACTGCAGATGACTGACCACAGACAGGGGCAGACATGGCTCTTCCTTCTTGCTGTGTGGAGGCTAGACCATGCACGGTGGGGCTCTGAGCTCACATGGTCAGGTGTCCCAGGCTGTCACCTCCTCATGATGTGTGCTGAGTTTATCCCTGGGGAAGGAGGACACAGAGCCTGCCTCTCCATGGGCTGCAGGGCAGGAGTCCTCTCAGCTCCTACAGCCAGCCTCATTCTGTGCTACCTGGCCTCTTCCGTTCTAATGGGGATGAAAGACAAGCAGCACCACACCTAACTTATGGGCGCACACACTCAGGAACTGACCCACATCCCTGCCCTTAGGTCAGATCTTCCAGGCTCCTAATTTTGTCCAGGAGGCTCTTGCAGGGGTCTCCTGATTAGGCCAGAGCCATCCAAGCCAGGTCTTCCTTAGAGTTACCCGTGCCATACAGCAGCCTCCAGTCATAGGAGTGACAACTCTTGAGATGCAAAGAGTCTGGGCCACAATGAAGTGGAGCTGGCTATACTGCTGCATGGACCATTGTCGTCTCAGAGTACTGCCTGCCACGCTTCTGGCAAACACCGGGTCTGAGATGTGACCCCGTAGACATGGTCTCTCCGTTAAGGAGGGTGGAGCTTACTGACATTTGAGGATGAAGAGTCTTGCGATGTAGATTTAAAACTTGTGCCACATGGCCCAGGTTGGTAAGAGCTTGCCTGAGATGAGCCCCACCTGGTACCACATAGCATGGGCTAGCCATAGCACTCCTGAGATGACCCCCCAGACCCTCAGAGGCTCCTAGTACCACTAAGATGAGCAAGTAAGTTGTGGAGAGATGGGGGAGAAAGAGAAACAGATCGGTGCATGCACAATGAAGGGGTGGGGAGCTGGAGACTCGAGGGGAGCGAGGACCAGTCTGGTGTGAGCAGCCAGCGATGTCATCTGCGGCCATGGTGAGGTCCTGGCTGGAGCTGAGGATCATGTCTGGATCTGTGGTCCTGCAGCAGCAGGGGACTGTTACCACGAAGCCATCAGATGTCCCTGTCTGTCTGGGCTGCTGCCTGGGGTCATGTCAATGTCAGCTGTGGTGTGGGGGAAGGGCAAACTGTGCACTGCCCTCTCTGCCTCACTTTGGAGGCCGGCCCCGCCCCTCACCTGGGTAGTGCTAGAGAGCTGGCCCAGGTGGTATCGGTGCCGGAGAGCTGGTTCTGATTGGTGTGAGTGTGGGAGAGTTGTCAGACCAACCAACCAGGTCTAGCCCTAGGGCTTTGAATTGGTCCACCCCAACATCTACCCATCTATGAACTGCTGGAATGTGTGAAAGTCCTGCAGATCCAAAGCTTCAAAATCTCCATGACACAGGGCAACAACAGGATATCCAAGAAGAGTCCCGGTGAGGATCCAGTATTGATAGAGTGAGTAGCAGAAGCCAGGTGCCTTGGACCAGACCAGTGACTCATGCAATGAACGTTTGCAAGAACTGCTCGGACAAAGGGGTACACTGTGGGACACACTTAACACACTGCAGCTTCCATGATGAGGATTTTTGTTTTGTTCTGTTCTAGAGGGAGATTGCAAGGGTGGAGGGTGGGTATGGAAGGACCAAGAAATAGCTGGGATTGAGGTACATGATGTGAAATTCACAAAGAATCAATAAAATGTTTTCAAAACTTTTATCTCCAGCCGGGCGGTGGTGGCACACGCCTTTAATCCCAGCACTTGGGAGGCAGAGGCAGGCGGATTTCTGAGTTCGAGGCCAGCCAGGGCTATACAGAGAAACCCTGTCTCGAAAAGCCAAAACAAAAAAACAAAAAAACAAAAAAACAAAAAAACAAAAAAAAAAACAAACAAAAAAAACCCAAAGTATCTCCAAGCCAGGCATGGTGGTTACAGCCTAGCTGTAATCCCAACACTGAGAAGGCGGAGCCCAGAAAGCCCCTAGTTCAAGGTCATCCTAGGCTACAGAGCAGGACTCTCTCTCTTTCCCTCTCCCTCTATTTCCAGTTTCTTGTGTTTTTCTGAGAAAGAATTTCTCTGTGTAGCCTTGGCTTCCTTAGAACTGGCTCTGTAGACAAGGCTGGCCTCCAACTCAGAGATCCGCCTAGCTTTACCTGGGATTAAAGTCGTATGCCACCTCTGCCAACCTTCTCTAAGAACAGAAGCAGCAAAGTTTTTAAAAGACAGCACCGACAGTTCACAGGTCAGCGTGGAGGATCTAGAACCCCAGGAGAGGAGCTTGGGTGTGCCTGGGAGGGATTTTCTTGGTTAGGTTCACTGAGGTGGGAAGACCCCCACACACACTAAGCATGGGCAGCCTCGCCCTGAGTGCTGGAGTCCTGGGAGACTAAAGGGAGGAAGACAATTGATGCAGCATCCGCTGCCTGACCACATCTGCATGTGGCAGCCACCTCACCTCTACCGCCTCAGCCAATAGGATTCATCGTCCCTAAGTTGTACGCCAAAAGGAACCCTCCCCTCCTTAGGATGCTGTTGCTAGGATATTTTATCCCAGAAACAGAGAGGTCACAGATGCACCCATGTTCCATAATTTTCATCGAGCAATGGATTACTCTCAAGGAGAATCTCACTTAACAAAATTACCAATGGAATTCTTCCCAACACTTGTAATTCTCCATTTGTAAAATTATGTCCTCTCTAAGACTGTGTGTGTGTGTGTGCATGCACGTGTATGTGTGTGCACCTGTGTCTGTTTGTATGAGTGTGTGTGGGGGGGGCATCTGTGTGCATGCATGTGTATGTTCATTCATGTGTGTCTATGCATGCATGTGTGCATATATGTGCATATGTATGTGTGTGCATGTGCCTGTGTATGTGTGCATGTATGTATGTGTGTGCATATGTATGTATGTGTGTGCATATGTATGTATGTACCTGTGTATACGAGTGTGTATCTGTGTGTGCATGTGCCTCTGTGTGTGTGTTCAGGCATGTGCATGTATGTGTGTTTGTGTATATACATGTGTATATGTGTGCATGTTTCTATATAGTTGTATATATGTTTATGAATATGTGTCTGTGTGTGCATGTGGGTATATGTGCCATGTGTATGCATATATGTATGTGTCTGTGCATGTGTGTACATGTGTCTGTGCATGTTTATGTGTGCCTGTGTATGTCTATGTGCATGTGTGAGTTTGTGTGTATGCATGTATAACTTGTATTTCCCTAACAATTGATGGCGCCATCTCTTTTGGAAATGTGTCAGTTTGAGTTCATTTTTAAATGAATGGTTTGTCTTTTTGTCATTGGCCTCTAAGAATTCTTTATATATTAAGGATACTTTATAACCTTTTGAGTTGGCAAATCAATGTTAACACTGGGCCTTGACCAGGGAATCCCAAAGCCCAGTCTTTGTGCTGGGATGATCTACCATGTTAGGTGTGAAAACAAAGATCCCGGTTAGAACTCGCTAGCCTGTGTCTACCTGATTCCACCTGAGCTGGGGGAGGGCACAGTCAGACCCACTGTGTGCCTTTGCCTCTTTTTCCTAGGACCTTGTGTGTAGATAGATACCGTAGGATGACTTGAACTTGCAACCTTCCTATCTCTACCACCCGGGTGCATGAGCCTCCAGACCTGGACGAACTTTATTTTGGGGACCCAGAACCTTGCTTCATAGGTCAGGTTGGCCTCCAATTCATGATCCTCCTGCCTCAGCCTCCGAGTTCTGAGGTTTCAGGTGTGCAACACCATGCCTGATGTACAGGAGGAAGGCCTGAAAAAAACCTCTCCACACAGTCTCCTTGGGTGCTAATCAAAAAAGCTGACTAACACTGAGGGGACGAGACATCCACAAACAAGTGGGTGAATCTACCCAGGCAGACATGAGAGGTAACTGTTAATCAGTGAAGGCTCCTGAAAACAGGAGGGATGTCAGGGAGGGCCGGTCTGTGACCACAGCAGTCTGGGAGGACTCCCTGGTGAAGGGTGTAATTTAGCAGGTTCTCAAGGTGGAAAGCCACTGTTCAGAAAGATGGGAAGGGCTTCCTGGGTAGTGGAGTGGTGAACATCATGGCCTGGGGCCAGAGCCAGGATCCAGAAAGGTGGCTTTTTAAAGCTGGGCTGGGTGACACAGATCTGCAATCCTAGCTACTCAAGCTGAGGCAGGAGGATTGACATCCTGAGGTATGCCTGGACAACATAGTGAGATCCTGTTTCCAAATTAAAACCAGAAAAAGGTCTTGGTATGTGGCTAAGGGGCAGAGCATTTGCTTGGTGTTTGCAAGGCCCTGACTCTATCCACAGAACCTCAAAAGAAACAAAATAAAGAGTTTACGAGCAAATGACTCTGGAGCCCAGATCCAAGTGTGGTCTTCTAGATCCTAGCCTCTACCCTGCCATCTAAGGAGCTGGGACTTTTATTCTGGTGAGAAACCCTGGGGTACAAAGAACTTCAATGGACAGAGTGGAGTGCTAACCTAGGTTGATGTTCCTATGGGTCACACGGAGTCTGTGTGTCCCTCCCCTGCCATGTTTCAAGCCACTAGCTAGGCTCTCCCACAGGCAGTGACTGCAGACAGTGCTCCATTTCTTTCTGCCAGGAAAAGCATTCTGAGAACCCTGTTCCTGACAACCTACTGGGCCCTGGCTTTAAAGCTGAGCTGCACACAGCCATTACCTGGGCAACTGGCCATTACCCTGGCAACTGGCCATGACAGAGTCAGGGAGACTTTTATGGGGGAGGAGGGATATCCTGCCTCCAGGGAATTCCAGGGCATGCTTTTACAGTCTTGACCCATCTTTGCCACCCAGCCTGAAGAGAGGAGTGATGGCTTCTGGGGAGGGTCGGCAGGCAAGCTGGGACAGCTCCAAGACAGGCAGGCAGTGGGGGTGGGGGTGGGGTGAGAGGTGGGGGTGTGTGTAATCCTCCCAGTGGGTTTCTCCCTTGTGTGGCTCCAGTTAATACCCTTGGAGACAGCACCCCTTCATTGCCCTCCACCCAGACTTGAATGTGGCCCATGTAAAAGCAAGCCCAAGGAGGCCAGTAGACACAACTTCCACAATGAACTTCAGAATCTGTTTACATAGGTGATGTGAGGAGGGGCTTCATGTCTAGCCCCTCCAGGGAGCAACACAAGCACAGGCAGGAGGGGAGACAGCTATCATTGTTTCTGTATAACCGTCAGCTCCTGGTTTTGGACACCCAGGAGCCCAGAGTCGCATTCTGATGTGGAGTCAGACAGACGTGGCTAACCTGGGCCGATTTCACATGTGCTCTGTCTGTCATATCGGAGGTTACAGAGGTATCCCAGTGCTCTGTCTGTAACATGCAGAAGAGAAGCATCGGCTGTGTCCTGGGCGCATGGGTAGGAGACAACCTTGCCTCATCTGGGCTCAGCCTTCACAGAGGTAGGAGGGGCTGAGAGTCACACAGGTGTGGGTTTGTGGGTTTGTATTTGCAGGACGGGGATGGGGTGGGGGGAACCTTCAGCTGTGCCAGCTGACTGCATCAGGACCCTCCCAGCCTGTGGTCCTAGCTGGGAATCACAGGCTGGGGATATACAGCCATCCTCCTGGCCTCTGGCTCTCTTTGCAGGTTTATGACTTAGTGTCTTTTGTTTGTTTATTTGTTTGTTTGTTTGTTTGTTTGGTTGGTTGGTTGGTTTTTTGAGACAGGGTTTCTCTGTGTAGCCCTGGCTAACCTGTAACTCACTCTGTAGACCAGGCTGGCCTCAAACTCAGTAATCCACCTGCCTCTGCCTCCCAAGTGCTGGGATTAAAGGCGATCGCCACCACTGCCTGGCATGGCTTAGTGTTATCAGTAGAGACAAGGTCAGGGCTCCAGGTTTAGGTCCTGAGGGGCAAGTGCCCACTAATCATGGTGACAGGCCTGCCTGGGCATACCAGTTCAGAGGAAAGAAGTGAGCATGCATGTATGAGTTTGTGTGTGTGTGTGAAAGAGAGAGACAGAGAGACAGAGACAGAGAAAAAGACATAGAAAGGGAGAGAGACAGAGAGACAGAAGGGAGAGAAAGAAAGAGACAGAGACAGACAGAGTGCAAGAGAGCAAGCAAACCCATGTGTCCTGTTGGGCTCAGGACTGCACAGTGAAGTCAAAGGTCACAGGCGCCCCCTGCTGGTGGTTGAGTTTTCCTGCCCCGCAGGCCCAGAATGATGACAGCCAACAGGAGCTGCAGAGGGCTGAGTAGCCCCTCTGCACGTCAAACATTCTGTCCCTGGGAAGTATTTATGTAGCAGCTACTGTGTGCCAGGTGTAACCTTCACCACGAGATGCCTCCCCGACACTGTGCATCTGGGTCCCAGCATCCATGACACCCACCTTCCTGACTCTCTCGTCTCCCTCCTGTGAGGGTGCACACAGGTCACGGAGGAAAATCTCCACACACCTATGTTCTTTCCCAAATGCATCTGAGAGGTCCCTGCAACTGTGACAGGTAGTGTCGCATGGTTTCTGGGGGGTAAGATGGACAGGTGACATTTGGGGGGCACTGCTATGAAGCCCCTGGATAAATCACTTTGGTTCTGAGCCTCCGTTTTGCTTTTGCTGGAAGCTCCTGGACCCTGAAGGAGGGTGGCCACAACAGGGCCTCCACCCCACCACCCTGTGGCAGACATCCTCTTCGGTAGGCCTGGCCACAGCAATACAGCATGCTTCTCAAGGATGTGCATACACCCGAGGGCCCTGGAGATCACCACCAGCCTTGTCACAGGTTAAAGAGAGGGGACAGTGTCCAACAACCCCTAGTGCTAACAGCCCAAGGTTCCTCCCTGAGGCAACTTCTGCTCTCTGCTGCCCTCTGCTGGATGAACGGATGCTGCAGCAGCACTCTTGGCTGCTAGGCTGTTTTCCTTCCTCAGCATGGCAGGCCTTGTGCTCCCCACACTGGGGTGGCCTCAGACCCTGTACCTACAAACAGTTGTCATTTCTGAGGTCTTTCTCTGGGCAGAGAGGTTGGTAAACTGAGGCTGTGTGAGCCAGGAAATCACTGATATTCAAGACCTCCTAATCCCGAGCTGTGCTGAGGCCCAGCTGTGTGACCTCAAACGAGACCTGAGCCTGCCTTGCTGGACAGGGCCTGTGTGGCTCTCTCCTCACTGGCCACTTGCCCGTATTTATGGATTAAATTTCACCTGCAGCCTGCTGGGGCGCTGCAGGAGCCCTGGCCTCGAGGCAAACCTGATTCCCTTTTAGTGGAGAAACTGAGTCTCTGAGGCGTGGAGCTACCAGCTGAGCAGAGGACCAGGCTGTAGGCTCAGGGTGGAGTAATCCTGCAGGCCTCCCCATAGCTTGCTGTTCTCTGGCCTCACATGTCCAGATTGGCCAATACATATGTTCTTGATATTATTTTTTTAATGAGGGAGATGTTTGAAATAAAGGACACAATGAAAACTCTTTGTTCAGTAGCCACCCTGTGTCTGGGACAAGAGGTCCTTAGAGGCGAGGAGGGGCTTCTCAGGCTTCAGTGTGTGTCGCTGTGGGTGTCTTGGCCTTCCTTCTTGCCCCCCCCCAACCCCCGCTTGGCCTCGAAACTCACAACAAGGGTCCCAGAGGGTGAGCCACACCCAGAACCCAAGCTCCCAAAAAGATGCCTTGGGGCTAGTTTCCCATGTCTTACCAGTTGCTCAACCACCCGAGGGTTTAATCTCAGCTCTTTCTAATTTTACAAATGCTCATAAGTTCAGGGCCAGCTTGGGTAATTGGGATTTTGTAAGCCATGCTTTGATTCTTGTTAGCAAGCCATAAATCCCTCTGACAAGCCTCTCTTTTGGGGAGAGTTTAATACCCTGAAGCCCACTAGAGTGCCACCATGGAGTCACGGTGCTTGAGGGCCTTAGGTGCAAAAGGCCTTGAGTCTATAGACAGGGATGTGAACTCATGGGAGCTGAGGGGCTCTCCAAAAGCCACACAGAGCCTCTGCAGCAAAGCTCTCACCCCTTCTGGGCAGCAACCTTTGATAAACCACTTGCCAAGGCTGACGGAGTTCTCTTTGAAGGATCCGTGATGCTCATGATCTCTGACACGGGAGGATTCAGCACTGTTGTGGGAGGGCTGTGGTTTGCTAGCCCCTGGTTTGAGCAAATCAATCCCTCTTGATGTTAGGGGTAAAAGGGGTCTCTGGGGGAGACATCCACCAAAGGAATTATGGGGTAGAAGGATCCCAGGTAAACAGCTTGTCACTGCCTCCCTCTTCAGGACCCTGGATCTTAACACAGGTTTGTATTCCAGGGACCCAACAGGGAAGTCATCACAAACTATCAGGGCGTCAGCTGGGTAGCAACGAGACCCTGGGTGCTGGTGGTATAGCAATGGACACTTGCCACAGGAGGTCTGTGACTTATGAAATAGCTGTCTCTGTTTCTTTCCTGTGGCTGTGACAATACCTGACAAAAACTCTTAAGGGGGAAGGGGTTTATTCAGCTCGCAGTTCCAGGTTATAGTTTGTCATGGTGGGGAGGCCAGAGTGGCCGAAAGGGTCCGGTCGCATCACTTCCACATGAGGAACAGAGCCGTGTGCATTTGGGGATGCTCAGCTGCTTAGCCCACTTAAGATGCATCTTCCCACGTCAAGAAGTTGGTCAGGAGACTTTCCCACAGGCATCAGAGGAGCATCTCCTGGTGGCCTTAGATGCTCCTGGTGACTGTCACCCTCCATTGGTCTGGCTAGAGAAGAGCCCCTGAGAGAGGAACCACACCCCGGCTGTGATGTCCTGGGCCAGGATGTCTCTACTAAGTGCCCCTCCTCCGTTCCCACTACCCCTGGTGTTTTTGCTTCTATCTGTGGCGCTGGAGAGTCTCCCCTCAGTTCCTTGAAACCATTCGGGTCTCTTTGTTGCTTCAGTTAGGAACGAAATAAACTGGAGAACAGAGAACCACAGGATTGTCCCTGGGCTTGAGGCTGACCTGAGGATAGACCGAAGCCACCCGAGCCAAGACTTCCTGCAGATACGGCAGACCCAAGATTTGCAACGTGGGGACAGGTGTGGGTGTGGGGGAGGGGCTCCTCATCTGGGCCTGGCCCATCTGAGTTTGAGGCAGCTTCGAGCTTTGCTAGCCACTGTGAGTCTACTGCAGCCCCCCAGGAACTCTGGGCTGTTCCCTCTCAGGCAGAAAAGAAGCCCTTCGAGGCTGAGTCCTGCCCACTGCCCACGTCTGCCCCGAACTAACCCATGGTGATGGAGGCCTGCTGGGACAGTGCGGCCGGTCTCCTCAAGCTCCTGGTCCTGGGAGACCCAGAACAGCCCACATCCAGTCTGTGTTTCCAGCAGTGGAGGCCCGCGCTCTCCACTCAAGGCCACCTAATTCCTGTGGCTCCTTTCTCACTCAGGCCCCTGTTGAGCCTAGAAACCCTGGGATGCCTCCAAAAGTCCTGACGTGAGCTGGGCTGTGCCTACTCTCGCGAAGGGGGCTCTGTCTCAGGGCTCTCTTCCCCAGTCCTACAAAAGCCCCAGGCTGACAGCCAACCTGTGGGCTTCAGCCGGCTCCGGGGCTACTCCGTGGAAGACTCAGGGATGCCAGAGCTTCTCGTGATAGGAACATTGGGTGAGTTTCCTGGCCATATGACCTATGGCCTCAGAAAGATTGATGGGCTCCTGTGGTTCTGGGAGTGAAAGGTCAACCTTTGTTCTCCTAGGTCACTGAAGGATGCTGGGGACCAGGATGAGGTGTGGCCACATGCCCTGACTCAGCCTTTCTTGTCACAGACCTCTGCCTTCAAGTGTCTAAGGAAATCTCTCTGGAGCTGGGGTCCCAGGTACCCAGCGGCTTATGGGGAATCCTCTCCCTGATTTACTCCCTTGGACATTTTTGGGGTTGTTTGTGTGTTTGAGACAGGGTCTCACTATGTAACTGGGCCCGTCCTGGAACTCACCAAGTAGAGCAGGCTGGCCTCAGACCTACAGAGCCACCTGCCCCTGATCTCTGGAGCACTGGGAAGAAAACTGTTTGTCACCACACCCAGCTCTGATGACCCTTGAGAGCCTGCTTTCTGAGGGGCTAGGGGTGGCCACACTGGGCACCCAGGTTTTGCTGTTCAGTTTCCACTCTGGTGTTGGTCATGCATTTGGACACCCAGCAGCCACTGGTAGGGCACCCAGCATGGGCCACCCCATCCCCAGGGCTTGACTGGCTGTCACTATTTGCATTATTTACCCTTTTTCGTTGCTATGACAACAACACACCTGACAGAAACAAGAAGTGGGTTTACCCTGGCTCTCTGTCCAGGGGTTAGAGTCTGGCCTGTAGGCGAGGCGTGGCAGGGAGGCTCTGTGTGGCAGGAATCCTTGCTGGGTGTTTGTTCTTGGCACTAATGAAGGCTACCCACGGCCTCCGCTGTGAAGGTTCTACAACCTTCCAACACTGCCCCCTGCTGGGGTCCAAGTGTTCTAACACAGGAGGAGCCTGAGTGGGGAGGGTGCTCCTGCCACATTCAAGCCAAAACACTCAGCCGCTCGGGTGTGGTCCCTCTTAATGGGAACTGCACCCCACCCTGAGAACTGCACCTTCAACTGTCCAGGAAATTAACCTCACATGGCACTGGCTGAGAACTGGTGTCAGCTGAGTGGACTCCAGTGGTCCCCATTCACTTGGGGACAGAGAATAGTCCTTCAAGGTGGAGATCCTGAGTTCCTGGGAGGACGCTGGCCCTCTGAGGCCAAGGCCAAGTCCCTTTTGTCCCGATGGTAGAACAGGGCTATCAGGCATGGATGGCTGTGTAGAAACTCAGGCCGGGTCCCACCTGGAAGGCTGCTGCTCCAGGAGCTGCTGGGAGCCACAAGCCGTAGAATGACTACAGGCTTCTCTGCTCCATGGGCAGTCAGAGGGAACGGTGACCCTGGCTGTGTCTGAGGAATCTCTGAACGAAACCAGCCTTTGCTGCCCTCCTTCCCTCCCTCCCTCCTCCCCTCCCCTCTCCCTTCCTCCTTTCTTTTCTTCTATTTAGAGACAGGGTCTCACTCTCTAGAACAAGCTAGCATTAAACTCACAGGTACCCTCCTGCTTCAGCCTCTTGAATGCTGGGACTTCAGACCTGTGCCACAATGTCTGTGCCACCTGCCTTTGTATCTACGTACTTGGCTTGGCGTAGCAGAAGGCTCTCCCCATGCAAGAGGACAGCCCTTGAGGGAGAGGGGACATGGACAAGGAGGAGAAATCAGCCCTTAGGTTCTCACCTGTCTGAGCTGGGGCCTCTTCATCAGGCAGGCCCCTCAGCCTTCTGTCTTGACTTGTGTCACACCATTGGCTGCCAGGACCATGAGGCACACCATCCTCTTATGTTCACATCAGACAAGAGCCCTGGCAACTATCCTGACGGTCCCAGACCCTCCAAGGACAGAACTGGAGACTAAAAGAATTGAGGTCATTTGTCCCAGGTCCCTGGGGAAGGATTCTGGAGTTGGATTCCTTTTAGTATGAGCACTGGCCACACCCCCTTCAGTCACAATGCACTCTTTTGCCCCCAATGACACAATTACAATCAATTGAGACACTGTCCTGAGCTGCTGGCCAGGAGGCCAATCAGCTCAACCTAGTCGCCAATCAGAATGTCGGTAAACAGGAAACGTCCGTAACAGGGACCTGGGACCCCTGGCACTCTGGGAGGTTTCTGCCAGGGTGAAAACCACCAGCTGGTCTTACATTAGTCGGCTCCTCCACCATGAGACATGGCCCTAGGGACACACATCTGCTACAGGCAGCCTGACATTAAGGCGTGGGACGCAGTCCCTCAGCAAGACACATAAGCTCGGATGCTCCTCTTGGAAGAGGCCAAGGAGACCTCCCTGTCCCTGGGCTGTGTTTGGCGTGGAAGGAGCGAGGAGGAGAAGGCACCACTTTAGTCCTTGCTAACTCCAGTTAGCAGTGCCTCCAGGACCCGCCACAACTCGAAGGTTCAGGAGCCAAGGGTGGGGTGGGGGGGGGGATGCATCTTTCTACTCTGCTATTCTCACATATTTCCTTCACATCCCAGGCATCCGTCCTGGTTGCAAGGTGGTTACATATAACATGTTCAGCCCGGTTCAGGCAGGAAGAAAGCCGTGTTCCTTTCACTTGACGCACCGCTTTCTCTCGGGCGCCAAAAGATGCAGATTTCCTCAAGTCTCATTGGCCAGAACTATGTCACGTGATCTTTCTAACCCAGTCCCTGGCCAGCAATAGATTTTCAGGACTGTTGGGGACCAATCAAGTTTCGTCCTTGGAAGCAAGCCGCCCTTGAGTTCCAGGTAACTGAACACAAGCAAGATGGAGTCTAGAAGTCTGAGGCTAGAGAAAAAAAGCATCGCTATATAGAAATAGGCAAAATATTTTAAATACTCAGATAAATGTAAATTCCGATAAATAGCCAACTTTTAACGTTCGTACGTCTCGCGTGGTGCTTGAGGCATACTGTAAGGCAGAACCGTGCAGAACCCCAGGGCGGTGGGGTCATTATACTTTCTCTGGGTGTCTAATAACCTCTCAGTTATGCCGTACAGAGCTGTCCATCACTGCCAAGACCTGCACACGGGCTGTGGGCTGATCTTTTCTGCAGTTGTGCGCTCCTGTGTTTTTGTTGGAAACGCCTTCTCTTTTGTGGAAATGGTGGGATGGTGGCTGGGATCTCACATCCCATGGCTGTAAACCCGGTCTGAGGGCTTGGCTGTGCAGCCTCCTGCTTGGCCACCTCCCCGGAAGGCGCAGCCTTGAGGCTGCCAGCAGAGGGGGCCGCAGTAGCGCGCATCCATCCCAGCGGGGCCTCCAGCTGCTGGAACTTGCACGGAATTCTGTGGCGTCTACCTGGCTAGGCTTTAACCGCCTTGCGTTTTTTGTAGGAGAATCGCTTCCCCAGTAAAAGTGTCTATCTTTACGCCTGCTCGGGGTGCAAGTGTGAATGGGTAGAGAGTATTAAAACCTGCTGCCCCTGGCTCTGCAGTGTCAGCCGCGTCCTTAAGACCGCTGTTCTATCAAGTAGAGGCAAGGTGTGCAAGGTGTGTGTGTGTGCGCGCGCACGCGCGCGCGCGCGTGTTCAGCTGGGTGTAATAGCACATGCGTATAATTCCAGCATTCGGAAGGCTGAGGAAGGATGCGAGTTCAAGACCAGCCTGGGCTACATATTAAGACACTAAAAATAAATAAATAAATAAATAAAAATCGGGGGAGGTGGAGGGGGTGCTGAGTGTTCCCTCCTGAGGATGGGAGGGGGCTGGCATCCTGTTCTAAGAGAACAGTTCGCTGTAACTCTGCGTTGTCAGGGAAGACAGGATGGGAAGGCAGTCTGGGCTCTTGAGGCAGCCCCGCCCTGGGGTCTTTGCATCTGGGCCACATGGGCAAGCCTTGGGGAGCAGCTCGGCAGCCGCCCTGTACAGCAGAGCTTGCCGAATGAAGCGGGAAGGCAAGTACAGACCGCTCGAGGGCGTGTTTCTTAATAATAATCTTCTCAACACAAAGAATAATTCAAAGTTTATGCAAGGTGATAGAAACCCCAGTGACTCAAAGGTATTTTGGGAGCGGAGCAGCTCCTCCCCAGAGTCAGGATGAGCAATCCCGAGCGATTACTAGCCACTTAATGAGAAAATTGTCTCCGGGGTGAAAATCCAAAACAAGGAGATCTTTAGGCAGAAAGGCCTGTGTTAGACCCTTTGGGCAGATGTTTGCCCAAAGCAAGGCCTCCTTCCCAAGAGGAGCCAATGAAGGCTTCCCTGGTGAGGGCTCTGGAGAAAAAAAAAAAATCCACGTGTTCTCAGGACTATGCTAAAGGGTCCAGAAATGCAGGGGTGGGGATGGGGGAAGATGGGAGGGGTAGGGGGCAGGGTCGGGGTTGTTAGTGCTGGTGGTGGTCCTCCATTTCCTGGAAGTGACCTAAATTCACACTGGGCAGCTGAGAGGTGGGCTCTGGTGGACTTCTTTTGTTCAGAGGTGCTGGCTCTCCATGGGGGATGAGAAGGCGTAGCTGGACTCTCACAGCTTTCTTTTGACTCCTTCCCCCCAGTCATTTTCTTTTAGCTTTCCCCCCAGGCAGTCTGTGCCTAGCCTGGCCTTACTTCAGGAGTCAGGGGACAAAGCAAAGCTAAAGCTACCCTGGAATCCAGAACACCATGGCCCCGTTTTTTTCCTATTAGGCTAAGTCAATAAAGTTGGCCTGAAGCATTTGGCAAGCGCCTGTGGCCTGGATGCTTTCTTTTTAAAGGTCCCTGCCTCTTTATCCTGTGTGCAGAGACTCCTCAAACCCAGAGGCTTTGTTCATTTCTTTTGACACAGGGTCTCCTGTGAACCAGTGCAACTCCAAGCTGAAACTGTAGCTAAGGCTGACCTTGAACTCCCCAGTCTCCTGCCTCACCTCCTCAGGGCTGGGATTAAAGGCATGTGCCATTATACCCAGTTTATGCTGTGTTGGGGATCAAAGGCAGGGCTTTGTGCATAGTAGGTGAACACTCTACCAGCCGAGCCCCAGCTCTAGCTCCTAAAAACTCTTGTAAGGGAAAGCTATACTTGGCCCTGTGGCTTTTAGAAGAATCAACAACAAGAACAACAACCGCTAAATGGATAATAAAGAGGCTGCGGGAGTGTGTGAAGGATGCCCCCGCTGCACCAAAATCCTGAGGCACACCCAGGTGCAGGTGGGAACTCCAGCCCTGGAGCAGGTTACTTCCCACAGGCAGAGGGGCCTCCTGGTCTATCCCAGAGCTGGCAATAAAGCCTGCAGAGTCCTGCCTAGCCCAGATCCAGGGCTCCAGAGAGATCGCGGCTATTAAAGCAATAAATATGAAAACAGTGTATTTCAATCAATCATCAACGAAGCCTGGTTTATCCCGAGTCTCCATGTAGTAAAAATTGGCTCCAATATAATTTAGCCCACATCAGAAGTTAGATTTAGAAGGAGTATTGTAGAGAAACTACAAATTACGTTTTTAAAGATTGGTCTGTAATTACAGGCTTAATTAATTACACGAGGGAGCTGTTCTTGAAAAGGTGTGGACCATGTGGCCTGTTGCGACTGGGGAGTTGTCCAGCTAGAGAGAGTCTTGTCTCTGCTTCAGATCTGTGAGCTTGGGTGTGTACCTGTTGGGCTGTGACCTAAAGAGAGCCCAATTGCTTTGCTAGTTGGAAATTCTGCATAAATCTTTCTTAAAGGAAATAAAAGCGCACAATTGGGTGAGGTGGGAGAAGGTTACGCTCCAAACAGAAGCGTGTGAATTCGAAGTGGGACGCTGTGGGACTCCAGTTGTCTTGCTGTGTGCTCACACAATGCTCTGATACCTGAATAATGGCCGTTTTCTCTGTTGCTGCATTTGGTGGGACCCAGAGACGTCTGTGTTCTAAGCAGGTGCTCTGCCCTGGAGCTAATCCAGAGACGAGGCTCACTATGTAACCCAGGCTGCCCTTGAACTTGCCATCTTCCAGCCTCCATTTCTGAGTAGCTGGTATGTCGGGCCTGCAGCACAGCACCCAGCTGTTGTTCTTGCTGTTGTCACACCAGGGACCTCTCCTCTGGGATTAGAAGCAAGCACTGCAAATGCCTGGCTTTATTTATTTATTTTTAACATTGGTTCTTGGGATTTATTTATTTTTAACATGGGTTCTTACAGAGTGAGCATCTCACCAGCTTAGCCACTACCCCAGCCCCTGGGAGGCAATGGTGGCCAGAGGGTACCCCTGTCCCATTCTGTCCCAGGATGCTCCTGCCTGGACAATCAGGACCCTTGTTGGCAGATGCGAAAGGAGTCTATGGTCCTCTCTTGGGAACCCCATCAGTGCCAAAATTAGGACCAGTGGAGGGTGTGTGCTCACCAGAAGATAGGTGTGGGGCTAGTAGCTATCTGGTGAGGGTCTGGGTTTTTTGGTGCTGGCTTGAAGCATATTTAGCCCGGTGCTGTGCTCCTGGCAGACGGGTTTGTGCATATGACTGATATCTCATTGATGTTTAGCTCCTGCAGCGCCTGGCTCACGGCAGCACTGGTCTCGGCAGTGAACCCAGGGAGCCCTCATGAAGCCCAGAGGCCTTTCCTGGAGCTTGTTCTTCGAGGTCAGCCCGTGCCCTTCAGCTTTTGTGTGTGGCTCAGGCCCTGAGTTTCCAGACCCAGGCTTTGAGACCTGGCTCATCCCCAGAGTGACACACCCAGAAGCTGTGGGAGAAGGCAGTGGTGGGAACAGGCTGGGACTTGACAGGTCCCACCCTTGCCAAGGCACTCGCAGAGCCACGTGCTGTGTCCCCTACCCACGATCCTTTAGCAGAGTCTTGCTGGGTAGCCTGGGAGCGTCGGTGCCTATGGCAAGCCAGGAGGCTGAACTGGGACCCAGGATCCTGTGATGCTGTGTGGTTCAGGCACACTGGGGCCCACTGCAGTGCAGGCACCCATGGTCTTAGTCACCCAGCCTTAGTGACCATGTCTCTCCTCATCCTCTTTTCAGGGGTTACATCGAATCCATCGGAGAGTTCCAGGATGGGGTGGGGACTGAGATGAGATAGCCAATTGCTTTTCATCGCAGAATAACCGAGTGCCCCCACTCAAACTGTGCTGATGTTTTTAAAGAACACTCTCACCGTGCTCTTAGAGTTTCTTTTAAAACCATGCGTATGTGTGTCCCTGTGTGGATATGTGCACATTCCTACAAGTACCCAGAGAGGCCAGAGGTACTGGATCCCCTGGACTGGGGTTACAGGAGGCTGTAAGCCTATGTGGGTCCTGGGAGTGGAACTCAGGCCTTCCGCAAGAGCAGAAAGTGCTCTTAACTGCTGCCTCCAGCTCTGTTTTCAAAACTTTCAGAAACATAGTTGCAAATGTAGCATTCAGAAATTGGGAGACTGGGTTCTGTGATCTGGATTCCTTGCACGTGTGAGAGTGTACACATTCCTGCGAGTGTGCATAAACCTGTGTGCACGTGGAGGCCGGAGGTTGACACAGGTGCCCGCCTCTATTTCTCTGGAACTTGTTTTTTGAGACAGGATTTCTCACTAGCCCAGGGGTGTTTCTGTCTCAGCCCCTAACCCCAGTTATGGGATTACCTGTGTGTCCTTCCATGGCTGCCTTTTACATAGGTGTTGGGGACACCTATGCATCTTAAGCCTTGGGGCAAGCACTTTACCCACTGAGCCTCTTCCCAGATCCTGGGCTTTCTGGGATACTAAATTCACTTAGCAAAAATGAGAACGTATTAACAGGCTGGGTGCTAACCCAAGACAGGCCTGGCTGCCCCCAGCTGCTGCAGGCCCCATCACTCCCTCCCTAGACAGTGGAGTTTGGGAGTCTACCCTGCATCCTGCATCGATGTGTCTGGCTGGATTTCCAAACCTCCTGTGAGTGTGGAGACAAAGGCACCGTGAAGCCTGTTTTGGGTCCTGGGGTCACTGGGCACCTAGCCAGTGTCTTTCCTCCTTGCTTCTCTTCTTCCAAGAGAGCCCCGCCTTTGTGGCCCAGCTGGTGACAATCTGTCTAGAATCCCAGGTTAACGTGGCCAGTGAGGTGTAAGAGGAAGCATTTTGCTGCTTAAAGGCAGGTGGCCCAACTGATAACTGAGCCTTTTTACCCCAGTGGTCCCTCCTTTTCTTTCTTGTGTCTGGGTTAAGTCGTGATGGCTGGGGATCCAGGTTGCTGATGATCCGCTGTCCCGACTGGCCCACCTCTTGTAAACTAGTGTGCTTATAACAAAGTCCCCGTCCTCGTCGGGGGTTGTCAGCATTGTCTCAAACTTTAACCAGGCTCACTCAGCTAGGACTTGGGTAACCAAAACTCAGCAAGCAGCAAGTCCCCACTGCTAGGGTTCGGTGCCCCCAAACACTTTCTGACAATGCTCACTTCATCAACCGTGGCTTCATAAGGGTGCAGGATGGGCTGGAGAGATGGCCCATGAAGCGCACTGGCTACTCTTCCTAAGAACCCAGCTTTGACTCCCAGCACCCATGTGGTAGCTCACAACCACTTGCAACTCCAGTTCTTAGAGGATTTTTCTGCCTACTTCTGGCCTCCGTGGGCACCAAGCGTATATGTGGCACACAGGGTAAGCAGCTATAATACGTGGATGCTAAGTAGGTATAGAACAAAAATAAAAGCTTAAAGGGGAAAAAAAAAGGCTGGAGGTGAAGTCCACCCCGTACAGTTCTAGGTGGCTTGGAAGGTTCTAGAACCTTCCGTGGGAGTGTGTTGGCTCTGAAACCCTCCTTGATTTGCTTTGTTTCTTTAGCTGTCCATATGCTTCCTCTTAGACTCACACCTCTAACCTTGCTGGGGACGCAAGCAATCTGGATGATGCCCGGGTTGGAGTATTCTATGGGGTTCTCGTGGAGCATTTAGAACCACATACTCCTGCTCTGTCCCTCTGCTAGCATGGAGCAGCAGGGCTTACTGTCTTGTGGAAGTGGCCTGGAGTCTGTTCTGTCCCCAGAAAGTGGCAAAGCCTCTGCGCATTGGTATAGGCAAGGAACTGACTTTGAATTCACCGGATCCCTCATAAGGAGCCCCTCATACCTGGTGGCTGCTGAGTTTACCAGAGTGACCCCATGCATGGTCTTATGTCGCTGTGGTTTCTCCCTGGACTTCATGAGGAGGTATCTGAGCCCCTCATCTAAATACCCTCCTTTCCACCAAACCACATCCTACATTGACCTCAAATTCTGGTCCTCACACTTGCCAGCCACTGGCCACCCGCTTCTCTCCTTAAAGCTGGTTCCATGTACATTATGGTCTTGTATCAGCCTTTGGAGGGCAGAGTCCCCACTCGGTCCTGCCAGATGGCACTCAGAGCTACAGGAATTCAAAAGCCACATGAATCTAGTTGGTCCCCCCGTGAATTGAGTTTCTTCCCAGGAGGAGTGAGCCAGCTGCCAGCTGTGGAGGTGGCTTTCTTTGGATGGAATCCTTGCTGAAACTGGTGGCCTCACAGTCATCACTCGGTCCTGGAGGTTTCCAGAGGAACGTGAGCAGTTATGGATGCTGCCGAAACCGTCACATGTCAGCTGCCCTTGGACTTGGAAGCCAGAGGTTTGAACTTTGGGAGTCCTGTTGCTGGCCTTGGTGTGGTGCAGTCTTCCAACATGGTAACCCTGCTCTATCCTTTAAACAGGAAGAGCTTTGGAGGGCGGGGTATGGGTCCAGAGAGGAATGTTATGTTTAAATTACTGTGCTTAGAAGATCTATAAAACAAAAGAAAACCCTGCCTCTAATCTGTAAGCCCCAGTTGCCCAAGGACAGATGACTTCCTGGAATGCGGGGGGGGGGGGGGGGGCGGGTGGTGGTGGTGGTGGTGGTGGTGGTGGTGGTGTTCTTGAATAAGCTTGGTTGCCCCAACTGCACAGGATGTGCACTTGATCATGTAGGCAGGTACGTCATGATATATGCTTGCCTCTGATTGGATGAGAGAGAATACGTCACCTCTGATTGGTTGAAGGTGGGAAGGCTGTAGCCTTGTGGGTTTTGCCTTTATAAGCCCCTTATTAATATAATTAATATAATGTAATGTAAGGCTCGGGCATGGACCTGGCCGGTATTTAATAAGACCTCTCATTTATTAAAATTTATTCGTGGTCTGACTGGTGATTCTCTGATTGACCCCACACCCATAACATTAGGGAGGCTTAAAGACAAAACGGTTCAGGTTAATCGATGCTAAGAGCTCCCTAGGCACCAGGCTACTAGGTATCCAGCAAGGCACCTTACGATGTTTTCAAAACCAAGTCATGAGATAGATCTTGTCATGCACACGGACAGGGTGGAAACTGATATGCACTGAGCTCCGGACAGTGAAGGAAACCTCAAGATCTGAACCAAGCTCTAAAGCCCGCCTTCCCTTCTCTTCCCTCTGTCCCTTCCCCTCCCTTCAACCTTCCCTCTCTCCCCCGTCCCTGTCCCTCCTTCCCTCTCCCCCTCCCACTTCCTCCTCCCTCCCCCTCCATTCTTCTCTCCTTTCCTCCTTCCACTTTACAGACCTGGAACTAAAAGTCGGGGTCTTCCATACAGATGTTAAGCTCTGTCACTCCGTCTCTGAAGCTTTCCTGTTATATGGGTTCATTCCTATGATGCTGTCCATGGGACCCAGTACTTACTGCCTGTGTGTGCAAAGACTTCGTCACTGAGCTATGAGCCTGCAGCCTGATGCCCTCCTCTTACCCACCTTTCCCTGTTTCCTACCACACAGCCTCAACGTTGGTACCCAAGACTGCTCAGTGCTCTGGAAGAAGAGATGGCGTGACACCCCCCCCCAACACCACCAAGCATCTGTTTGCTAAGGATGCCCAGGTCACCTGGGTGCTCAGATAAGCAACAGAGAGTTTTGAAGTGGAAGCAAGTCTCAAACAGTCCTTGGCTGCCCCAGCTGGGTAGGCATGGTCTACCCCACACTTGCCAGGAAAGACGAGGGTTCTGGAGTCTTGGGTACAATGTCAGGTATGGACCACGCCCACTGGTGACTTCTATAGAAAAACAACCAAGGTACCCCAGGTTCCTGTGATGTGCACAGGAGCTGGTGTGCTGATTAAGTGTGTGTAGCTCACCTGTACTCCCTGCCACGATAATTCACAGGTTGCCCTGGGGGGACAGCAGGGCAGGGCCCATGCCTCTGATTTGCTGCCAAGATGAGTCTACCTGTGACTCTCATCAATCTTTTGCTTAATCATTTAGCAGTTGTAAAGGCCTCATTAAAAACACCAAGGTATACAGGAAGGGCCTCCCAGTGCTCAGAGGCAGGCCAAGCCTGCCCTGCACCCTGTGCGCTGTTCTATAGAAGTCACTAATTGCCTCCCTGCCATTTAGGAAAGAGTGGCAATGGATGTGGAGACTGCGGAGGAGCTGCACTGATCAAGCCTAACAGCTGCACACAGGCGGCTGGCCTTGGCCAGCCCAGATGACAGCCAGCCCAGATGCCAGCCGGCTGTGTGGGACAACCCACTTCCCGCCTCACTTCTGGCTCTGGTGGGTGTGGTGGGCACAGTTCCCCTGGCCTAGCACCTGTGATCTGCAGTCTCTGCTATTGGAACAACTATGAAAGCCAAGACCTTGTTTGTCTGACAATCTCGAGTTGCAGCCTGTGGGCCTGGCCCTCTGGAAAGTGAGCCAGAAGGGAGTGGGGACTTCAGGAACCCAGGAGTGCACAGGGATGGCTAGAGAACTGGCAGGGAGCAGGCTTCCTGGCCCACCTACAGCAGCCTCAGCTTTGTCCCTCCCGGCCTCAGTGTTGGGGTTCCTCGTGTCAGTCTTTGCCCTTCCATGTTCCTTTCACCCTAGTGCCACTTTCACCTGTGCCTTTCTGGGGCTCCCCTCCCCTCGTCACCCCTTTCTCTGAGCAGATGTCCAAGTGTGGAATCGATGGCTCTGAACAAGAGTTCCCAGTCCAGTTGTCTTCATGGGCACCCCCTTCCACTCTGGGCTCTGCAGCCTCCTCCCTCGCCCTGACTTCCACCTTATCCCTAGGGTACCCATCCTCGTGGAGCTGAGGTGGCTGCCATGACTTGTGTTTTGGATGCTTCTGTGCAGAGGGCTGTGAGAGCCAAGTCTCCACATGGATGCTTGTATGTGACAACTCTAGGCATCAGCACCTTTCTCTATGGTGGGCTATCCTGGGCTTTGCAGGGTGCTAGTACCAACCCTGGCCTCCACCCCACAGATGTTAAATAGTCCCCAACTCTAAGGCCCGGATGCCTCCAAAGGTTTCTCTGAGTCCCCTGAGGACAAAGTTGTCCCTCTCCCCCCACCCACCCATGCACAGTGATGAACAGTAGCCAGCCTCTATCCTACAGCCCTGGCTGAGAGCACACTGGCTTCCATCCTTGAGCTCTCTTGACCCAGCTCAGCACATGTGCTCTGCTGTCTTCTTGGAGTTTGTCCCAGACCCTCACCTGTGTACACTGTCACCTGAGAGACCGTAGAGAACTGGCTAACAGACAGACAATCAGGCTGGGTGACACTGGCCTGGAACCCCAGCCACCTGAGAGGTGTAGGCAGAGGGCTGGCAAGGTCAAGGCCAGCCTGGGCTAATGAGGGGCTCAGTGAGAAACAGCATTGCCACTCACTGAGTCCCAAAACTCCCAGAAACACCGAACACACAAGAGAGGATGTGCAACCCTCGGGAGACGTTCTGCCTGCCAGATACGCTGAGAGACTTGCTCAGAAACTGTGTGTGATAAGGAAAGGCAAAAGTCGCTCGCATGCTACATTGGCAGACTCAAGTTCAAGTTGTTTTTTTAAAATAAATGTGTGTGTGTGTGTGTGTGTGTGTGTGTGTGTGTGTGTGTACACACGTGGGTGCAGGTGCTCATGGTGACCAGAAGAAGGTGCTAGATTTGCCAAAGCTGGAGTTAATGAAAAGTTGTAAGTCACCTTGTGGATGCTGGGAACTGAACTCAGAAGAGCTGCAGGTGTTCTTAACCACTGAGCCACCTCTCCCGCCCCTGGCTTGTTCTGTTTTGTTTTTTTTTGTTTTTTTTTTTTTTTAGCTGTTTGTTTGCTTATTTGTTTTTAGGTGACAAGATTTCATTTGGACATTTTAACAATGATCAGGATTAAATGTTCCCATGATCCATTTTGTCCAACTTACCACAACTGGAGTCTTTTAAATGGGATGATATCTTTCCCAGAGCCTCTACACTCATTTCCACCCATCGGGCTGACCCAGGGGTTCTTTCTGTACAAGCGTTTCCACTTTATACATAGTGCTGGGTGCCTTGTTCCAGATGAGAGGTGGGGTCAGGGGTTCTGCACCTACTCCTCTTACAGAGGGCACAGGTTTGATTCCCAGCCTGCAATTCAGTTCTTCAGTTACAGGGGATTCAGCGCCCTCTTCTGGCCTCCTCAGGCACTGCGCGCGCACACATACACACACACACACACACACACACACACATGCACACACACACAAAGACCTCTAGCCTTTCTCTTTATTTCTGAGGTGTATGCATGTGCACACTCATGTGTGTGTGTAATGCATGGGTATCAAATATACTGCTCACATAGGTACCTTCCTCGGTCATCCTCCACTTCGGTTTTGAAGACAGTCTCTCTTGCTGAACCTGAAGCTCCTCAGACTGGCGAGTTTGTCTGACGGTGTCCCCCTGTCTCAGCCTCCCCAGTCCTGAGATTTTAGTCATGTGCTACTATACCTATCTTCTTGCACGGATTTTTGCAAGGACACGCGTTATCACGGATCCATCTCCCAGCCCCCAGGTTTTTCCTTTAGCATTAAACCTAAATCAGCCAATCTTACCGAGTCTGTGACAGGGACAGCTACAGAGCTCCAGTCCCAGGGCAGCTACCATCTTGGGTGCACAACCTAGGAGTCACACATTCAAGATGTGTCAGGTGTGGGGTTCGGACTGCAGGGAACAGATGAGCCGCATCTGTGCACTCAGTAGGACCATCTGTGCACTCAGTAGGTGCTTCCTATGTGCTGATTTGGATAAGCAATATTCTAGGCATGGGGACAACAGCAAACGAGACAGAATCCCAGTTCTGTGAGGAAGACACTCCAGTGACAGAAAATGGTGGTCCATACCTAGAATCAACACTCCACGAGGGAGGAGATGGGGGTGCCGAGACAGGAGGATTTCTGCAGGTTTGAGGCCAGCTTGGGCTACATAGCCCAGTCCCAGGTCAGCCAAGGGTCTCTCAAAGACTAAAACCCATCTAACTCAATGCCCAAGCCTTTAAGCAGCAGAAGAGGAAACATGCTCAGAGAGGTGGAGTGAGACACCTGGGGTTGCACAGTAGATCCTGGGGGCTGAACTGCTGTTCTTCCATTCTCAGGAAGCAGTGTCTGAGGTAGTAAGGCACAGGGGCTCCGAGCTGGGGTCTGCATGGGGAAGGCTGGTGGTGGGCTGGAACCTAAGGCCCAGGGCCACATGTTGGGACAGGCCACACCACAGTGGGTGCAGACTCCAAAGGTGGCTGGCTTCCCCCGTCCTTCCCTTTCATCCCAGGAAACTTAATGTTCTTTTGCACCAGAGATAACCATCAGCCATTCAAGTCCTTCCAAGTTACCGACATTTGAAGGCAGGCTGCCTGCCCAGCTTTCTGGGCTGTGCTGTGGCTGAGCACAGGTGCTGTCAGCAGGAGCCCAGGCAGCTCATGAGGAAACTCTGGGAGGGCATTTTGCAATGGGAACAAGACACTTTTTTCTGGGAACTAACTTGCAGCCCCAGTAGTGTCTCTGTGAAGAGCACACTCTGCAGGTGTCAGGCTCGAATGCTACCACAGGGGTCGTGCTGCTCCCCTCATGTGTCCACAGGTATTTCAGAGCACACCGTGACACCCCCCCCCCCCCACACACACACTTACTTTCCCAAGACAGATCTAGCAATCATGCCTTATACACACCAGGAACATCGGTTAGCTCCAAAAAGTAGCATAAAATTAGCAGGTTGACATTCCATTGGTTTTAAGTTTAAAACCATAGCATTCTCTGAAGACTCCTCAGATGGCTAGAAAGTCTGCCCTGAGACTGGGTTCAGAAATACGGGCGCACACTGGTGGGCAGAGTCCCTGGGTGAGGGCTGTGCCAAGGCAGAAGCAAGAACAACCTCTGTGCCCAGCGGTGGGGGCTGGCCAGATGCTGGCACGAGGACAGCGCAGCCACAGTGTGGGAGGACCTATTGCGCAATGCAGAAAGAAGCTGTTTTCCAAGACAAAGAAACAGCATGGAGAAATTCTAGGGGCTTAGGCTTCAATGATTAAAACCTTCGTTCCAAACTGGTAATGAAAGAGGCTTATATAATTAGATCTCAGATTTGTACCGAGTGTGTAAGAGTAGGAAGAGATGCCAGCGCTATCCTGTCTAGAGAACGGAACTTGAAAACGGCTTTATTTCCTACTGTTTCTACTTACCTTTAACTTCAGAGAACTATCTGGAACAAAACCAGAATTTTAAAAGACTAGAACACCTCTTTAAGGGGTGTGAATTCCATTGCTTTTTAAAGCAAGTTTTAGAGCCAACGAGATGGTCTTTGGGTAAAGGCACTAGCTGCTGAGCTGAGGCCTGGAGAGTCAGTCACCTTTGGGTATCTTTCTCAATTGCTGTCCACATTGTTTTTGAGCCAGGGTTTCACTGGGACATGAGATTCATTGGTGAGGCTGGGGTTGTCTGGCCAGTACGTTCCAGACATCCTCTTGGTCTTCGTCCCCTCTGTTGCGTTGGCAGGCACATACCACCTTGCTCGTCTTTTCTTTTGGTGTGGGTGCTAGAAATCCATCCAGGTCCTCATGCCTTGCCAGGAGCATTTTACTGAGCCATCTTCCTGAGCCTTACCTATCCTTATAAAGGATGCGTGGAGTATTAATTTTCTTCTCAGGAGAAAGTCTGGAGGGCACATTCCTAAAGCACTGGGCGGTAAATGCACCCGGCAGTAAATGCTATCGTATTCAATCAGTCAGTGTCAGAGAGAGAGCAGGTCAAACAATAACATTGAAGCCTGCACACATCCCCGCCCCCACCCCCCCAGCTTTGGCCGCCATTGGCACGTTCTTAACCCTCAGCTCCTGCAAGAAATTAAAACACAAAGCTCATAAAGCCAACCCGAAGGAAAGATTAATCTGCTTAGAGTTTCCAAAGCGCAGGAGCGAGACTTCATGTCTTTCTGAACACCCTTCCCTTTCTGCCTCTCCCTCCTATTGTTTGAAACCAGGACAAAACTGGGCAATTCCCAGCGTGTCCTGTTTTCCCAAAGCCTACACCCCATCTGGATTGTGTCACCTCTGCGTCCTTCTTCCCGGCCATCATGGGTGGCTTGCTGAGATCTATCTTCTGACTCCAGAGATGTTCTCAGACCCAGAGCATGCTGGGAGGATCCTGTAGCACCAACACCCCCACCCCAACCCAGAAGTGAGGGAGCAGGGGGGGACCCCTGTAGATCCTGTCAGAACCTCAATCCAGGTGCCAGGGAGGCTTGGCAAGGGAAGTGCTTGCTATGTGATCACAATGACTTGAGTTCGAGCCACAGCATTCGTGTAAAAGCCATGTGCCATGGAACTGGGGCGGTAACCCCCAGTGCTGGGAAGACAAAGGGGTCCCTGGAGTCCAAGAGATCCTGTCTCGAAAACCACAGTGAAGTACAACTGAGGACATCTGATACCAACACTTGGCATTCTCTCTCTCTCTCTCTCTCTCTCTCTCTCTCTCTCTCTCACACACACACACACACACACACACACACACACACACACACACTCAGCTAAATGAAGTCCAGGTGGCAATAGCCTGGAAACTGGGCACACACTGCACAGCCAGGGATACTTGTTACGTTCTACTGGGCAGAGCTGTGAAAACCAACCCAGCTTGGATGGAGAGAAGGGTTACCCATTCCCACCACCTGGCTGAGTCCCCCTAGAGTCCAGGGTTGAGCACCCCTTAACTCTGCCGCTGGAAGCTGACTTTGCCTTGAAGCCTCCAGCAGACTGTCAACAAGAACAGTGTGGTGGTCTCCAGAGATACCCCCAGCAGGTAAGAAGAGCAGGCAGGCTGGAGGAAGGAGCCGCCTCTCTCGCTCCGCGTGGGGCTGGCCCTGAAGACACTATAAATCAAGACCTTGCAACACAGTAGCTGTCTGAAGTGCAGCCCAGCAATAAACAACAATCCAGTCATTTTTATTATTACTAGGTTTTTTTCTTCTTCTTCTTTTTGAAACTAATCGGTTCAGTATGAGTCACTTTGGCGAAGCCGAGACCTTCCCTGGGGAAGAGATGGAGCCGGGAGCAATTCTATCAACAGGAGCATCTCAAAGATGAGGCCCTAGTTCCAGAAGATTCCAGGAAACGGTTCCCACCCAGTCCCAGGGAAAGCAGGGAAGGGGGTGCACCCAAAATTTCTCGACTGTAGCGGGAATGCCAGATAAAATACAGCTCAGGTTACAAGACGTGTACTGAGACTAGTTCCAGTGTACTGGTGCTTCCCGTGTTTGGCCTCTACTTTATAAATCAGTCTTGTTCTTTGAGGTGATACGTGACCAGCAGCAATGGCACAAGACAGATGAAAGACTTTTCCAGATCCCAGTCTGCCCCTCAGATTCTCTTGCTTGAAGCACTGTTTTCTGTTGCTTCTTGTGAAGGTTTGCAAACGCTGAGCCTCTGCAGAGTGGCCACATCCTGCTCTGAAAACCCAGGTCTCAGCTCTGCCCTCCAGGGTCAGTTCTGAAGTTCTGGGGTCTGAGATTGTGCTTCTGCAAGCTCTCAAAGACTCCCCGCCCTGGGTCTGAATATTTAGGGTACACACTGCATCCCACACTGGCCCTGCCTGGTCCAACCTTTCTAACCAGTCTCCCATATTCCACTTGCTCACTAGAGAATTTCTTCTAAGTGGCCACAGAGCCTTTGCACATGCTGTCTCTGCCTAACATGCTGCCCTGCTCTGTGCCTGTTTCCATAAGACTGAAGGGTGGCCCTTATCCCTGTTTTCAGATGGGGAAGCTGAGCTTTGGAGGACCTAAGTCCTTGGTCAAGGCCAAGGAGAGAGACTGCTGGGACTATGAACTAGACTCTGGCTGGCTGTCTCATGAAGCTCTGCTCACCTGGCTAGGCCAGGCCACCTTTCCACACCTAGTGGTCTTCTGCAACCTGCCTTAGTTGGCATTTCTCCTTGACAGATGCTTGTTTTCAAACCAAGCCCCTGAGATTTGGCTTTTTGTTTCTGAAAACAAACAAGTTCAAATCCATGCTCAACACACTGCTGAAGGCTGAGCTTCCGTCCTCTCAAATGTGCCATGCTTTGTCTGAGCTTGGGTGCTAAGAGAGGAAGGGGGAGGAAGGAAGAGAGGGGAGAGGAAAAGGGAGAAGGAAAGAGGGGGGAGGAAGGGAAGGAGAGAGAGGAAAGAAGGGAAGGAGAAAGAGGGGAGAGAAAAAGAGGGAGGGAGGGAGGGAGAGAAAGAGAGAGAGGGAGGGAGGGAGGTGGGGAGGGAGGGAGGGAGGGAGGGAGGGAGGGAGGGAGGGAGGGAGGGAGGGAGAAAACTGCAATCAGCAGAGCTGGCAAAAACACTTCCAGTTGCCATAACGACTGTAAGACTATCTTCTTAACCCCATCCTGGTGGTATGGTAGCATCTACTTCCTGTCATCTTGAGAATGACTTCAGCCTTTAACATCTGCCAGCGAAGGTGGACAAGGCCTTGGACCCAAGTGACTGATGAACTAAAGCTGTGTCGTCCTGGGCTTTCTCAGATCTCAGAAGCTTGTGTCTTTCTTGATGCTTTCTAGACAGTCCACCCATCTATCTGTCCATTGTTCCATTCATCTAACCATCCATCCATCCATCCATGTCTTTCTGTCCATTTACCAATCTAATGATTCAACTTTCCATCTCTTCACCCTCCTCCAATTCTCTGTCCCATCGTGTATCTACCTGTTTGTCTGTCTTTCCATCCATCCATCCACCTACCCAAACAAACAAACATACATACACCTATCCATACATCCATCCATACATCCATCCATCCATCCATCCATCCATACATACATACATACATACAAACAAACATACGTGTTGGGATGACCTACAAATATGGCTATGAAAAAGTGCATCCCCGTGTTCTCAATTGTTAACTGGGACCAGTGACTCCAGCTAGCAGGATATGTAAATGTCTGTTACTTCCTCAGGCTCTCCAAAAGAAAGGCAAGCTGCTGTAGGGAAGGTCACCTAGCCCCCAAAGCCAACTGGTTGAGTAAGGAGTATGGCTTTTTGCATAATAAAGAGCTGGAGGCTCAGAACTGGGGCAGAGAGAGGGGACAGGTGCACTGAGAGACAGAAGCATGGACAGGACCTGGAACAGGGAGGTAAAGAGAGAGCCACATGTGGGGACAAGTGGCAGAGAAGTTTTAAGTTAAAAACCAGCTGAGAGACTGCCCCAGCAAACAGGTCAACAGCTTTAAACTGTATAGATGCATCCACATCTTTATTATTATTAAACCTCAAGCAGGACCCCTGAAGCTCCACAATCCATACATCTATCCACACATACATCCACCCACCTAACTGTTCCTCCATTAATGTCTCCCTATCCACCATCCATATATCCATAAACCCTTTACTGCAACTGCTGGGGGTCGATCTCCTCTGCCCCTGTGTGGGTTACAAGCTCGGCCTCAGCATGCTGATTCCCAAGTAAACCTCATGCAATATTGCATCAAGAATGGTTTCTCTTGAGTTATTGGGGTGTCAGCTCATCCCAGGATTGAGCGAGGGTCTCCCCAAAACAGGGGGTCTTTCAAGACCACTGAGAGAAAACCTAAGCAATTGAGATGGAAGAAAGTACCCAAAGATGACTCAAGACCCAAAGACCAACTTCTTTAGTAGACCTATCTTTCTATCTGTCCATCTGTCCATCCATCTATCTAGCGGCCCACCCTTCCTTCCTTTCATTTACTTATATGGTCATCCAATCATACATGCATGCATGCATCCATCCATCCATTATCCACCAATCTCTCTATTACACACTGGCTGACTATGCCCGGCACAGTCCTGAGGCTAAGATCCATTGACTAGCAGAAGCAGTTATGGCCTCTGGTCTTGGCAACCTCACGATCCAGTGAAAAACAACAGGATTGTTTGGGCTGTGCTCTACACAGCCAAGAAGACAAGAGGGCCATGGGAGATGCAGGTCAGAGTCACCTCCAGCTTGTAGTTCCAGGCTTAGGAGGCAACCTGATGGAAGCTGATACTTTGTAGCTGAAACAGGAGTTCTTGTAACACATCAGGTCTTTCCACTCTGGAACAAAGTAGCAAAGGTCTTTCCTGCAGCATCCTCAGCCAGGGGCTTTCTTCCCCAGATCCCAGGGAATGTGTGCTTGCTATCCAGTTAAAGATGGGATATGATATGTGGCTGCCCTTGAAGTTGCAGTTGTCCCTGGGACCCACTTTCCCTGAGCACCTGCTCTGTTCCAGGCACTGGTGACAACATCGAACAGATGTGCTGCATCTGCCTGTGGAGCAGCGCTCTGAGCCCTCCTTGAGCCTTCTCCACTCCCCACTTAGTGCTTATGGGTTGCTCCCCTGTCTCTCTGCTCCACAGAGGTTCTTAGAGGGTAAGGGTCTTCCTCCCTTCTTCTCTGCAGCATCCTCAGAGGCTGGAACACTAAGGGAATGAATGAATGAATGAATGAATGAATGAAGTCCTATAATTCTGAAGAATGATAACTCTCATCTGGGCATGAATTAGCCCCAGGAGCCATCTGGAAGTATCTGAAGTCTTTTTGTTGTTGTTGTTGTTGTCGTCGTCATAACTAGGGTGCTACCCCTGACTTCTAGTAGAACAGAGACCAGGGTTGCTGGTGACACTCAACAGTGCCTGGGAGAGTCCCCATAGCACATCATGTGAGCCCCTCTGCTCTAGAGCTTCCTGGGGCTCTGAGACGCCAGCCTGCCTCTTCCTTGTCCACAGAGGGTTAAGAGCAGACTGGTTCTTCTGAGAGACTGCATGTTGTTTCTAGCTCTGGAGTGGGCAGAGTCCTGACTTGCTGGGAGCTTTGAGCGGGTGCCAGGGAAGTAATCTCCTACAGTGCAGGGAACAGAACCTGCCCAGGAGGGCTCACCTGGCTCATCTCAGGCTGCAGTTAATCCCTCAGACAGGCTCGGGAGGCTTGCTCTTAATGGGAGAAGGCCCTTTCTGCCCCCAGATCCCAAGATCACTGACCCAATCCAATACCCAGCCAGCTCTTCCCACAGCTGGAACGGCACAGGGTCTGTGATTGCTGTGTGACTGTTAATGTTCATTGTCTGCTATTGACCCAACCCAGTCTCCCTCTCTCTTTCAAGTGAAGATCCGGGGATCACAGAGGCTGTCTCTTCCTCATGTGGGTCACCACCTGGGAGGGAAGGATACTGAGCAGCTATGTGGGCGAATGATGCTTTAAATACAACACAGTGTCCATACTAAGGGGGTTCCATGACAGGAGGTATATGGGATGCTTTGTGGGAAGTGACACTTTAGCTGACTGCAGAGGAAGAGCCAGGTACGGGGAGGGCTCTTTTCCTTTGGGTTAGGGAAAATTATGGTCAGAGGAAATCATTCGGTCTCTGCAGGCCCTCGTGGGGTGGGGAGCCATGGTAACTTCCTATGAGGTGAGGTGCAGTTGTCAGGGGAGTCTATAGGATGTTTTAGGGAGCATGACCTTTTCTCATAAGGTCAGTTGTCTGTGACTAGAACACCTGGCATGGGTGAGCAGGTTTTAGGCACCTTGTTTCTTGCTCTGCTGATCTGGAAAGGGGCAACGGAGGGAAGACATCAAGGGAGGCCCTCAGGCTACAGCAGCCCATGTTCAACCTGGGCACAGACCTAGACAAGTAGGGCGTGAGCTCAAGGCCATTTCTCAAAGGAATGCTGGAAGGGCACAGGTTCGAAAAGCGGTGGGTGCCACTTCCCAGTATCCTGGCTTTTGGCTAGCTGGATGAAGGGGCTTTCATGCAGCCAAGAGTGTGGGAGGACAAGGCAGCCTCAGTCAGAGAGACTCAAGAGTTTGTTTTACTACACATCTGAAATGCCCTGTGCTCAGAGGCAGACGCAGGCGAATCCTGAGTTCAAGAGCTACACAGAAAGTTCAAGTCCAGCCTGGGCTAAAGGGTAAGTCCTGTACTCCCAAAAAATGGAAGAAGAAAAGTGGGGAGATGCCTAGTGAATTAAATCAACTTAAACACAGTTCTGGGGCTTAGCTGGAAGCTACCCAATGTTCTGCTCTGTAGGCCCCTCTGGACATTTGTTTCCTCAAAGCGGGCAGATTGAGAAGGCCTCAGAGGGCATCTGTTAACAGTCCTCCACCCTGGGAGAAGGGTTCTGGAGTGCCAGGAGAAGTCTCCTTCTGTCTAGAGGGACACCTAGGACACACACACATACTTCAGGCAGTAAGTGAGACTTCTGGGAGGTATGGGGTGACAAGCCCACAGTGGCTCTGACTGTCTGGTGCAGGGGACTGCTTGCATCTAGCCTGTGGCATGGACCTTGAGCCTCTATTTGATCCCTGGACATCACAAACAACCACAGGGCTGGGGGCTGGGAGGAAGCCCTGGCTTCTGGGATACTTCAGGAAGTGAGTTTACTTCCTGTTTGGGGTTCCCTACTTTTTAATTATTCTGACTGATTGTTCCTAGCTTGGGTTTGGGGGTTCAGTGGTGGCATAGATTCATGTCTTTGTGGGGATTGATAACAAATCCATCCTGCTTTCCCCTGTAATACAGTCTATTGTTTTAGTCTGCCTTGTTTTGTTTTGTTTTGTTTTGTTTTGTTTTGTTTTGCGTTTTCAAGACAGGGGTGCTCTGTGTAGCCCTGACTGCCCTGGACCTCACCCTGTAGACCAGGCTGGCCTCGAACTCACAGAGATCTGCCTAACTCTGCCTCCTGAGCGCTGGGATCAAAGGTGTGCGCCACCACCTCCAGCAGTCTGCTTTTCTGTTGCTGTGACAAAACAAAAGCAACCTGAGGAGGGAAGGATATCTCACAAATTCTGATCACAGCCCATCATTGAGGAAAGTTAGGGCAGGAACTCAAACAGGGCAGAGACCTGGAGGCCTGAGCTGAAAGTAGAGGCCATGGAGGAGTGCTGCTTATTGGCTTGCTCCCACAGATTGCTCAATTTGTTTTCTGTCCTCCCCTGCTCCTCCCCTTCCTCCTGTTCTCCTCCCCTCCCTCTTCCTCCTCCTCCTCTTACTCCTCCCCTTTCTTCCTCTCCCCTCTTCCTCGTCTTCCTCCTCCTCCTCTTCTTCTGTTTTGGTTTGTCAAGACAGGGTTTCTCTGTGTAGCCCTGGGCTGTCCTAGAACTCACAGAGATCCACCTGCTTCTGCCTCCTGAGTGCTGGGATTAAAAATGTTCACCACTGCCATCTGGCTTCTACTTGTTTTCTTAAACAACCCAGGACTACCAGGCCAGGAGTAACAGCACCCACAGTGGGTGGGGCCCTTTCACATCAATCATTAACAGGAAAATGACCCACAGATTTGCCTACAGCCTGATCTTAAGAGGGATTTTTTTCAGTTGAGGTTTCCTCTCAAGTGACTCTAGCTTGTGTCAAGTTGACAAAAGAGTAGCCAACACAGCTATATAGAAAGCACACACACACACACACACACACACACATACACACACACACACACACACACACAGAGGCACGCATGCACGCATGCACACACGCACGCACGCACACAGGTGTCATGGAGATGGAGAGGAGAGTGGGGTCCTTCGATAAGCTGGAAATGGCCACTGTCTAGAACTGATCTTAAACTGCAGATTTGAGAGCAGAGCAGTGGGCTCTTCCAAAGTGTCCTGGGTTCTGTTATCTCCACTATGAACAGCCCAGTGTGGAGCAGGCTGTGCATTGTGACGCAACAAAACTGGAGTCTGCTGGTCAGGCAGGAGGCCCCGGGGCTTTGATCTTAGACTTCCTGCCTCTCTCAGCATCTTCTAACCCAGCCACAAGCCAAGAAAAGAAACAGACTGTCCTATAGACAGCCCCATGAGGAACAGCTTCGATCTGTCCCCTTCCCTCTATCCCCATGGCCCATGGCTTCACTTCTGCTGATGTGGGAGGTAGGAAGTTCTGTGTGGTGGAAGCCGTTTAGACAATAAAGTGTTGCTTTAGTCTGTGTATATTGTGAAAAGACACCATGACCATGCAACTCTTATAAAGAAGAACACTTAATTGGGGCTGGCTGACAGTTTCAGAAGTTTAGTCCATTATCATCATGGCAGGAAGCATGGCGGCATACAGCAGACATGGCGCTGGAGAAGGAGCTGAGAGTTCTACAGCTGGATCTGCTGAAGATATATACATATATATATATATATATAGAGAGAGAGAGAGAGAGAGAGAGAGAGAGAGAGAGAGACGCAGGGTCTGGCTTGGGCTTTAGAAACCTCAAAGCCCACCCCCAGTGACACACTTCCTCCAAAAAGGCCACACCTCCCAATCCTTCCAAGTAGTGTCACTCCCCGATGCCTAAGCATGCAAATTCATGAGCCTACAGGGCTGTTCTTATTCCAACCACCTCCAGTGTGGGCAGCATTGCTGGCTGCTTCCCATTAGAGCTGGTTAGCAGGCTTCTACCCCAGTTTTCACAGTTTCCCCTGACATTGCTGAATGTCTGTGGGCTGTGGCACAGAGGGCAGCACCTCTGCCTGACAGTAGAATCTAGCTAGGCTGCTAGGTCTCATTCTGTTGTCCCCCTTCCCCTGCCACCATCACCCTCCCCCTGCCACCATCCCCCTAGCCCTGCCATCATCCCCTCCCTCCCCCCTCATCCTCTCCCCCTTTATCCCCCTCCCCCTCCATCTTTTCTCCCTTCATCCCCCTCCCCTTCCATATCCTTCCCCTGCCACCATCCCCCTCCCCCTACCACCATCCCCCTTGCCCTGCCATCATCCCCTCCCTCTCCCCTCATCCTCTCCCCCTTCATCCCCCTCCCCCTCCATCCTCTCCCCCTGCCATCATCCCCCTCCCCCTCCCCCTCCCTTCATCCTGCCACTTCCCCTCCTTGATGCTGTGTCAGGGTCTTTCCAACAGGTTGCAACTAAAGATCCAAGAAGCAACTGAAGGGAAGAAGGGTTTATTGTGGCCCCCGGCTTGAGGGCCACAGTCCACTGCGACACGAAAGGCATGGCGACAGAAATAAGAAGCTCCTCATCACAGCGCATCTGTAGCCACGAAACAGAGGGACAAGAACGGAGGCCATAAAACTTCAAAGTCACTCCAGCCACCTTCTTCCTCCAGTGAGGCTCCACTTCCTCCCCCCAAAAGTAGTATCACCATCTGGGGACCAAGAATTGAAACATATGAGCCTATGGGGTGGGGGTGGGGGGCGTTCAAGTCCAATTGTGACAAGCACTCAGCAGCCTCCCCCCCCCCCCCCCGTCTGCTCTGAGCCCAGCTTCCTGTGCCTTGCAGCCACGTTCCTCCTTTCAGAACTACTCAGAGCACCTTCTGAGGGCAGCAGCATCTAAAGAAATTTCCCCAGAGCCTACGAGATGGCCTGGTAGATAAATGAGCATCGCGCTCATAGGCTTTATATTTGAATGCTCAGTCACTGGGGAGTGGAACTGTTTGGGAAGGACTATGGGGAGTGGCCTAGTTAGAGGAGGTGTGTCACTTGGGGTGGGCTAACAGAAACTCATCCCTCCCCCGCCCTAGAGATCAGAATGTAGGAGCTCAGCTACTGTTCCGGCACCATGTCTGCCCGCCTACCTGTCTGACTGTGTGCCTGCCTGTCTGCCTGCCTGCCTGCTTGCCTGTATATCTGCCTGCCTGTGTGCCTGCCTGTCTGCCTGTCTGCCTGTCTGCCTGTCTGTCGTCTGCCTGCCTGCCTGTGTGCCTGCCTGTGTGCCTGTGTGCCTGCCTGCCTGCCTGCCTGCCTGCTTGTCTACCTGCCTGCCTGCCTGCCTGCCTGTCTGCCTGTCTGCCTGTCTGCCTGTCTGTCTGTCTGTCTGTCTGCCTGCCTGCCTGCCTGCCTGCCTGCCTGCCTGCCTGTCTGCCTGCCTGCCTGCCTGTCTGCCTGCCTGTCTGTCTGTCTGCCTGCCTGTCGTCTGCCTGCCTGCCTGCCTGCCTGCCTGCCTGACTGCCTGCCTGCCTGTCTGTCTGCCTGCCTGCCTGCCTGCCTGTCTGCCTGGCTCTACACTGTGATAATACTGGACGCACCCTCTAAAGCTATAAGAAAACTCTCAATAAATGCTTTCTTTGGTAAGTTGAGTTTGTCATGGTGTCCCTTCACAGCACTAGAACAGAGACTAAGACAAGAAGCTTTGATGACCTGAGTTGGTTCCTGAGACCCAGCTGGTAGAGACAAGAACTGACTGCCTCAAGTTGTCCTCTGACCTTCATGTGTATGCACGAGACATACACACTCATACACGTGTATGCATGAGAAGGCATGCACTCAAATGCATGTGTATTTTATGTATACACACAAAATAAATAAAAATGTAAAAGGAAATTTCTCTTTAACAAACCTAATCCCACCTAAACAGCAAGAAGGAAGCCTGCAGGAAGCTGGCTAGTGACTGGGCTCTTTCCTCTGCCACTCTGAGTGACAGGTCTTGGGTTCTCTTTTGTGGTCTCTGAACACTTATGGAGTTCCACGGAGCTTAGATTCCAGCTTGACCTCTGTGATCCACAGGCAGATACACTCCAGTTTTACCAGTCCTGCCCACTGGCTGACAGTTCTGGAACCCTGTGTCTCTGCAGCGGCCTCAGTCTCTGCAGGCAGGGGCCTCCTAGCACATTTGGTTTTAATTCCCTGAACTCTTAAGTGCATTTGGTTGTCCCGATGTCCTGAGGAGATAAAAATCACACACATGTGAACTGAAAGTTGAGTGAGCCTGGGAAAGCGGGGGTGGGGGGGGTGGGGGGTGGGGGGAGGGAGAGGGAAAAGGGGAGGGAGAGGGAGGGGGGGAGGGGGAGGGGAGAAAGGGATTGTTAGAACACCCCCCTAAATTCCCCAGAATGCACAGTTCACCTTTGGCGAATGTGAGGGAGCTGGGGACTGTATGTGTGACAGAGTCCTTTCCTGAGCCCATAAGAGAGGAGAGTGAATGGCAGAGGCCACCCAGATGGGGAGCATGGGAAGGGGTGATTCTTCTGAACCCAAGATGTAGGAAAGGGGTCCAAAGGCTGTAAGTGTTTTCAGAGAACCAGGGAAAGGAATTTCACTCACAGACAGGCATACAGACATACATACACAGGCATACACACAGACACAGACACACACACAATCTTATACACAGACACACAGTCACACATATACACAGATACAGAGACAGACACACACACAAGCACATACACAGACATACAAACAGGCACATATACAGATACACACAAGCACATACGCACACAGTCAGACACATACACAGAAAGACAGATACACCCACACAAGCACAGACGGACACACAGACAGACACATACACAGCCACACAGACACAAACACGCCACACAGACTCCAACAAAACCCTTATATCAATGCACAGAGAATGCGACCAGATACCTAGGCTCTACAAATAAAGTCAGTCTCTTGCATTTTTTGAGTGAAGTCCAGTTTTTAAATGTCAGGACACCATCAGGGACCGGCTCAGTGCACAGGCTGGCCTGGAGGGGCTGTGAGCTGCAGCTTCCCAGCTCCACGCAGCAGCTTTCAATTACTCAAATTTACACCTCACTTGGGAATGTGTACGTGTTTATGTGCTCTGTGTGTGTGTGTGTGTGTGTGTGTGTGTGTGTGTGTGTGTGTGCATGTCTGTCCTTATTAGTAGCCGCAGCTGGGACGTCCTACCACAGAAGCCACACAGGAGGAATCCCGTCATTCTTCTGTCCTACCTGGCAGCCTGAGCTACAGTCCCCGTCCCCAAGCCTCGGCCTCTCTGGTCAGATTGGGCTGTCACGACCTGCCCAAGAACTGTGCTAAACCCCAGAAAGACCAGGTGTTTCAGACCCAGGCGTGGCACTGGGCAGAAACTCACCAGTCTTCTGTCCCAGGTCCCAGGCCAGTCTACCTCCATATGAAGCATATGGTGAGATCTCCCTTAAGGGAGTTCTGGGATGTTTCTCGGCCCCTCAGCCCAACCCAGGCTCCCCCATGGCTGTCCTTTGACATCTATTCCTATGTTTTCTTTGTTTTCTATCAACTCCAGCTCTTGTATGCACCCTGCACATGCTAGGTGCTAATCCAACAATGGCTGAATACACGATCCCCTCTCTCCCCGCTGTCTGTGGACGATCCAGAGATAGTGGAGGGTCGAGCAGGCAGAGAACCAGCTATACTCCTAAGGCACCTCCTCAGACCCCAACCTTGAGATGCAATAAAGACACTGACGGGCAGTTATGTGAACTTGTGCATCTGGGCACCATGGTCTCATGCAATGATATCAGAGAATGATCAACTGGCAGCCATGGGGAAGCAGACGCTATGCATGCAGGCAAACACAGATGCTGGTGTTCGTGGAAGGAGCCCTCGTCGGGCATGCATAATCCATTAGGGCAAAGTGAATGCAGCTAGCAACAGAGCCTAGAGCCGCAGCATGATCGCATGAGCTTGGGCCCAGCGAAGGTCAGCGGGAGAGCGTTGCAGGGAGCTGCTAATCCCATTGGATTCCTGTGTGAGTAAAGGTTAGACAAACATGTTCTCGGAAACAGGCCCTTTCACTGAGGGGCAGCTCAAAGAAACACTCTTTTCTTCTGCCCTTGCTCCAGCTACTCCAGAAAATTCCACCTTAGTTTAATTTGAAAACAAAGTCTTCCCCTATTTCTCGGGTTGACCTCAAGACACTGGTGCACTCAAGGCTGCTCTGTACCGGGTATCACATGTAGGATGAAGTGGCCCAAGGTGGCTTCCCCAACCTTGACGCTGATGGCCCTCAAGGTCTATAAATCCACTCACAGGCTATCTGCTTCTAGTAAGATGACTATTTAGGGGGTACCGTAGGCTTCAATTGTGGCTCAGGGTGGCTGGGTAACTTAATAGAGGAGATGCAATTCTGAAAGTCAAGGACACAGAGAGACAGATGTGTTGCCAGGTTGACTGCCCCCTCAGTCCATGGCAGAGAGAAAGTAGTGCCAGGAAACCCAGGACTCCAGTTCTGGGGACATTATCGGGTCTGCAGACTGTCGGCATCCATGACAATGGTCAAACTCACTTTGTTTCCACGTAAAAGTTTTCCCCTTTGAGACGACAGGCCTAGTTATCCAGGTGCCTCCATGATCTCTCTTCTTCCTAGTCAGGAACTTGCATCCACTTTAGGGTGACTCTAAACTTGAGGCCTCTCCGTCTCAGATTCCTAAGTAGCTGGGAAGACAGGGCAGTGCCACCGGGCCCAATTTTTATTTTTTCTTTAGTAAACAACGCTGTTATTTTTTGTGTTTTACAAAGCAAAGCTGAGGTGGGCTCATCCTTGGATGGTGAGGTCAGAGCTGTGAGGATCCTGGGTCCAGGAGAAGACTGCAGGAAGCCGGGTCCACTTGCTTCTGCTTCCCTGAGTTTTGTGTCTCTTCCACAGAGTTTGGCGCAGAGCTTTTCCTTAGTGTTCTCAGTCAGCTTCCACTCACTGCGCAGAGACAACACAGAAGCCCTGATGCCAGGGGCCGAGGCTGGATGGCTTTTGTGACTTCTTGTTGCATGAGGTCCATTCCCCAGCAAGAAAAGGCAAGGAGAGTCCTTAGAGCTCCCACTGGAACATTCTCCAGATGGCGCTCTGTGCTTTTCCCTATGTATCCCAGGCTGGCCTCCACACTTGGGGTCCTCCAGCGAGATCCTGGGTGTTGAGGTGACAGGTGTGAGCTCAGCTTCTTGGGGTGTTTTATTCTGCGACAACTGGATTTTTAAGTGTGACTTGTAGAGATCATATAAACACACACACATGCACACACACCAAATACACATGCATATGCACACACATATACATACATATGCACACATACACCAAGCACATACAACACACACACATAAACATTCACACCACACACGTACAACTTACATGCACACACCACACACACATGCACATACCATACACACATGCACACAAAGCACATACCACACACATACACACAATGCACATACATACACACAACACGCATACACATACACACCATACACACACACTCACTCACACACATACACTCATATCATGCACATACAACTTACATGCATGCATACACCACACACACACACACACACAAACAACTCACACACATACATACCACACATCCACATTCACACACATATACACTCACACCATGCACATACAACTCACATGCACAAACCACACACACATGCACATACCACATGCATGTATGCACACACACATACCATACATCCACATCCACACTCACACCATGCACATATGACTCACATGCACATGCCACACACATATGCACACACCACACACACACATGCAAACACACACACACACTTTCCATTTAATTCACTGACATTAATTGACTGCAGTATTATGCGAGCATCACCCTGTCCGTTTCCAAGACTGTCTCATCATCCCAACTGGAAACTGCACCTACGGAACCTGCTCCCACCCCGCCCCCACCACTGCTCATGGCAGTCTGTGACTCTGAGTGAAGCATGAGGGATTTGCTCTGTGTAACTGATCGACTGTATTCAGCACAAAGAGGCCTTGGGTTTCAAGGTTCGGTCACGTCGCAGCTTTGTGAATCAGGACTTCCTTTACGGCTGAATAATATTCCATTGTGAAACGAGATCAGACTTGGTTTATTCATTCAGCTGTTGATGGACACGGGGATTTCCTCTTGGCATTCGTGAATAACACGGCTTTGAGCCTTGGCACAGGGTCTGTTTGAGTCCCTGTTTTCTGTTTTGATAGAATCTGCCTGGAATGGATGAAGTGTCTGTGATGTTCTAACGCTGGTCGGATCCACCAGTGGCTGCCCACTCTGTATTCTCAACAGCCTCACACAAGGCCTCTGACAATGCCTCCCGACACTGTTCTTTTCACGTTTAGCCTTGTAGCTGCCCTGTGGAGGTGCCTTGGATCTCACTGTGGTTTTGATTGGCATGTCCTTAATGACTATGAACACCAAATGTCCCTCGTGTTCGTCTCTGTCCTCTGTGAGTCGTGTCTGCAGAAGTGTCTGTCAGAGTCCTTTGTCTGTGTATGAAAACATCATCGCCCTTTGTTGTTAGCTGCGAGGGTCCTTCATAGTCTCTCCACTGAAGTCAGATACGACCGGGCAGTGGTGGCACAAACCTTTAATCCCAGCACTTGGGAGGCAGAGGCAGATGGATTTCTGAGTTCAAGGCCAGCCTGGTCTACAGAATGAGTTCCAGGACAGCCAGAGCTACACAGAGAAATCCTGTCTCAAAAAATTAATTAAATAATTAAATAAAGGAGGAGGAGTAAAGAAAACATTTTCTCCCACTCTGTAGAGTTTCTTTCCTCTTTCTAGATAGATAAAAGGTAGAAAGATGACAGGCTAGAGGATGCATAGGTAGACGATAGATCAGAGGATGCATACACATAATAGGTTAGAGGGTAGCTGATACTAGGCGATATACGGTATATCAATAGGTTAGAGGGTGTTGATACTAGGCAATATACGGTATACAAGATAGCTGCTAGGTGATAGATGAATGATAGCTGGACAGGCGGTAGATGGTGACAGGTAGGCAGAAAATGAGGTGATCAATAGATGTTTGAGTCTTGGTCCCTTCATCGAGCTTTTTGATTTCCTGTCTGTGGTTGTAACTGGTATGACAGAAATGAAGATATTCTAAACAACAACAACAACAACAAACACTGGTATCTATTATCAATCTGGTATTACTGAGATCTCTGAAACTGTGGACCCTAGGACTCTCAGGGTGGGAGAAGAAAAAGACCCAGCCAGAGGGGAAACACAGATTTCACATAGTTCACTGTTTATGTGTTTGTTTAGTTACAGAGGTCTCTCTGTGTAGCCCTGGCTGTCCTGGAACTCACTCTGTAGACCAGGCTGGCCTTGAACTTACAGAGCTCTTACTGCTTCTGCCTCCCGAGTGCTAGGATTAAGGCGTGCACCACCGTGCCGAGCCTCACACCGTTCTAACAACTTGTCATATCAACTTATGGATGAGACGGAAGCCCAGACACTGATGACTTTGGGGGGGATGGGACCACATCTTGGATAGGACTGTTTAGATGTACATACCTTTGGCCCTCTGATTAAACTTTGATTTCACTTCAGAACCATAAAGATGAGCTAAGGGAGGGGGTGGGTCATTGTATCTTTGTCCCTCTTCCCTTTTGGCCACGTTGAATAAACCTCCTTTTCCTGCCTTTTGTTATTAAACTGTCTGTTATAAATGGCTTCTTGAGGGTGGGTGGATGCATTTGGCTTCTTGGAATACATAGTGTGACCCCAAGTTCAGGGGCGTGGGCATTGCTCCTCGATCATGAGGCCTTCAGGATTCCGGCTGGCTTATCACAGTACCCTAGAACCTGGGCCTCAGAGATCAGTCCACTGGATTGCCAAGTAACCCCAGCCGAGCCAGTAAGAACTTCTTGGCTCTGGGATTGACAGCCATTTGCCGGTAGAAAGATTCATTTCCCTGACATTCAGAAAGTTGAAACTTGCACTAATAAAGCCATAGGGAGTCTCATCGGCAGAGGGGAAACTGAGGCAAAGAAGTCCAGACAAGCCCTGAGCAGCAGGGGTACTTTCAGCTGCTAAGAGCTATCCCAGCACCCTCTTGTCCTGTCTGTTAGGTGTCTACTTGTGAATAAAGTCTCAGGATAGGTTGCTCTTTTACCCACTGCCCCTCTTCGTGGTTCCTCTGCTCCAACATCCATCTTGGTCCCCAGCTCCCTGACTCTTGTGTGTCCTTAACCCACATCTCCTTTCCCAGCTCTGAGCCGAGTCTCAACCTGGCATCTTGGAGCAGCTTGCTAACCACTGGGCAAGTGGGAAGGGCCGCTTGGCTCATGCTTCTGGGGGCCCCCCCGCGGTCTTTCCCAGCCAGTGTCCCATGAGGCAGTGCGTCAGTGCATGGCAGGGCTCTACAGACCGCACTGGGTGCCGAGCGAGACCAGCTGTGTTCCTTGCTGATCTTGCTGCTCTACGAAATACTTGACAAAAAACAGCGTAAGGGTGGTTACTGGGCTCACAGTTTGATGAGACTCGGCCCATCATGGAGCGAAATCACTGGAAGTTGACAAGTTAAGCCAGGCTGTCAGCCTTAAGGCTCACCCACACAGTTACTTCTTCCTGTGAGGCTCCACCTCCCAAAGATTCAGCCACAGGACCCCAGCTGGAGACCACGTATTCAAACACACAGGTCTGGGAACATTTTGTATTCAAACCACAACATGGAGCAACTCTGGGCTCCACTGCTCAGTTGCTGTGTGAACTGTGCTCGGATTCTATTTCTTCTACTGTCAAATGGGATGTCGATTCCAGACTGACCTTTCTAGAGCTTTGTGAAGACGTCTGAGAGGCGCTTCTGGATCCACTCAAATGGGTTATTGCCAGGATCTCCCTGGCCCTTCTCAGGCCTCCAGCTCTGTTTCTTCTCCACACTGTTGAGCTTCGTATGCCTGGCATCGCGTTTACACCGCAAGACAGGGAGACAGGCAGATAGATGGCCCTGCCACAGGCCATCCTCACGGCTTCCAGCAATCAGTAACATCTGCATTGGAATTCTGGGAAGGACTCTGATTGGTTGACTTGAGCCTTGAGTCTGCTCCTAAACCAATCACTGTGCCCCAGGAAATGGCCACTCTCATTGGCCAGAGAGTTCCGTTCCCTTCGATAGGAAGAGAAAGGCTGACCCGGACCAGCAGAATAGCTGGGAACAGCAATGGCAGAGTCCGCACAGGACTGTGAAAGGGAAGGCAACCTTCCCCCTGCACCGAGGCTCCTGGAATCAAGCTTCCTGTCCCCCTGTTGGTCCCCTTTCCTGACTGTGGCCACAGCACGACTGGTTTACCTCATGCTGCCTCCCCATACCTTCCCTCAGAGTGCACTGCGCCCTTCAAACTGTGAGCCAAAATAACCCTCCCTCCCTTACATCATTCTGTCAGGTTCTTGGTCACAGCACCAAGGCAAGTAACCGACCCAGCCAGTCTCTGTGCCCAGTGAGAGCATCCTGCAGGCACACAGCAAGGCCCTGCAGCTGACTGCCCCATGCCAGACCCTGGGTTGGCAGACAGTATCACACCTTGCCTATCCAGGAATATAAAAGTTTAAAATGTTACGAAATAGCTCCAAGATGGGATGGCGTTCCTCCTGCTCAACCCTGATGCCACCCCACTAGCTCCCTGACAGGCTGCACATGTCTCACTCCTGCCTCAGACCCAGCCACGAGGATCAGGCCTTCTTTTACAAAGCTGGCTCCACATGCGGGTGGAGGTGATCAGCTTATAGTGTGTGCATTACCCTCCTCTGCCCTCCATTCCTCGTGCCTGCACCGCTCACTCCGGTGTTTGTCACACTGAGCTTGGCGTGCTATTCCCCTCCCCCATTCTGAGGAGCATGAGTATAGAGATCACAGCCTGGGGCTGTGCGGGGAGAGCTCGGGTTCTGAGGTCAAATGTCTCCCTCAGCTACAATGATGACTGCTTGATGTGGTTAGAACACCTGTAAAGTATTGGTGGAGCTATAGAGAGTGTGCACCAAGACTTTGCATCTACACATCTCTTCCAGGCCCCAGGAAGTCTGCTACATGTTCCTCTTGGTCCTGGAAACCTGTCTGGGGCATTTTGGGAATGAAACAACACAGGCACACAGACAGGAAAGCTGGGATCTGGTGGGCTGTGCTCGTTCACTGTGATGGAGGCTAGGGAACCTGGAGGTCCACTGTGTTTATTACGTGCAACCCAGGGAAGTTGGCTATCTTGGTGGGGGAGCCGTCTCTGGCTGTAAACACACTGGAGGAGGATGCTGCATGCTACTCAGTCACTGGTGATCACTGCTTAGACCCGAGGAAGCTTTGCCATGTTTGAGTCTCACCTGGGGAAGACACTGGGGTCCTTGACACAGATGTGCCCATGCATGTCCACAGCACACATTCCTCAGGACTTTATCCGCTCCCACGCCTGCTAGCATGTGTGACACTCTGTGACTGTTTCCATCCTCAGTAGAAGCCATGTGGTGGTGCAAGCTAAGAGGTGTTGGCAGGTTCTGAGAGTGACTGAGTTTCCAGCGTCAGTGGAGCACATGGCCCTGTCTGGGAATTCTTTCCCCTTCTCTGCTCCACAGTGGTCTTTATTCATGATACACTAAGAAGGGAGGGGTTTGATATTTTCCTCTCTCTCTCCATCCTGAGTTCAGAACTTCACAGAGGGAGGGAGGGAAAGAAACGGAGAGAGGAGAGAGAGAGAGAGAGAGAGAGAGAGAGAGAGAGAGAGAGAGAGAGAGAGAGAGAGCACGTCACTACTCTAAATGGCCACAGTTAGCACATATGTAACTGCAGCCATGCTGAAGGGAAAGGAATGGCTTCAACCTCCAGAGAACTTCGAAGATTCTTCCTTTGCGTCTCAGCAGGCAAATCAAGTTGTTGGCTTTTTTTTTTTTTTTTTTTTAAATATCAGTAGGGATAGAACTTTCATGTGAAGCTTGAGTTTGACTTGAAACATTTAATTTATTTAAAAATAGAACCGGAATGTAATGTGTATGTTTTCCTCCACTGTCAGAGCTTGCTTCTGCTCTGACTGACTCATTAGCAAATTAACATGTTGTGATTCTGCCGCGAAAAGTTGCAAGTTAATTGTTACAGCCACAGTCCCGAGGCTCTGGAGATGTACCTCCCAAACTCTTTTATAGAGTACAAATTAGATGCTTTTCATATACGCTATCTAATTTTAATTAAAATTTGCCCCGAGCTATCCTTAACAGCTTTGAAGTTCCTGGAGTTTTGTCATCTCTGGGTGGCGAGTGCTAGCAGTTGATCATGTCAAAATCCGTTGCCACGGAAACCGCCTCCTGACTGCATCTGCCTAGGAAGGCTCAGACCCTGGAGTTTGACTCCAAGTTGGCCCAAGAAAGATTTGTGTCTGGAGAAGGCTCTATCTTCCCCTGAGGACAAGACCGGGATTTGAAAGGTACAGCCAGAAGGTGTAGAGTCCCCCAGGGCCCTCGCAGGGGGGAACCGAGGCACAGGTCTATGGCTTTCTTATTTCATCTGTCTGTCTCTTTTCTTTCTTTCTATTATTTATTTTGGAGACAGGTGTTCTGTAGCCCAGGCTAGCCTTCACCTACCTTATCGTGTTGCTGAAGTGACCTACCACTGCCTGTCTGTATCTCTTTGAACTTCTCCTAGCCATAAAATAAGAATACCATGTCCCGCCCAAATCACAGCCCCGGGAAACATGAAATCCTGCAAGATGAGAAAAATATCTCTAAAAGTTGACAGAGCTTTGTTACATAGAGTGCTATAGAGTTCTCTCTGTGTCTCTCTCTCCCCTTCTCCCTTCTTTTTTTCTTATCCTCTCCCCTATCCCTCCCACCCCTTCATTTTCTCTCTCCCTTCTTCCTCCCTGTCTTCCTTTTTTTCTCTCTTCCTTCTTCCCACCCTCTCCTTTCTTTCTTTTCTCCTCTTCCTTCTTCTTTTTAGATCAGATCTTTATTTTTTTATCATATCTACAAAAACAAAAACAAAAACAAAACTATTTCCAGGGCCATACCCTGTATCAGAGACAGGAAACCCACGGGCTTTGAAGAGTACTCTCTGTTTTCCCACAGCACTGAGTGTAAGGCACCTCGGGGGAGATGAGACAAGCCTGAATGTGACAAGGTGGCTGAGTCCACAATTGTGAAGCGCATACATCTGCAACCTCAGCTGCAGGACCAGCAGCCTGTGCTGTCAATAAAGCTTTATTGTAACACACGCATGTCTGTCCATCCTCTCCTCTGTAACTCCTTGTGTTTAAGAAAGCAACATGCACTGCATTTTTGAACAGAGACTCTGGCTCAGAAGCTGAGACCTGTTACTGTCTGGGCCATGGCAAAGGAAAGGATCTACTTCATTATTTGCTTACGCATTGGATGCGTTTTGTGTTTTGTCTGCTCATGTCTGTACACCACACGGACGAGTTATAGTCAGTTGTGAACCTCTATGCCGGCACTGGGAATTGAACCTGCATCCTCTGAAAGAATAGTCAGTACTTTCGAACACTGAACCATCTCTCCAGCCCCATGAATAAGTTTCTTAATGTTGATGTCAAAGAGCTAAATACAGGAGCAGGAAAGATGAAAACCAGTTACAAATATTGCTGTTCTTTCAGAGGACCTGAGTTCTGTTCCTAACACCCACACAGCTCTATCTTTCCGTAACCCCAGCTCCAGGAGGTCTGAAGCCATCTTCTGGCCTGTGTAGGTACTGTAAGTACACACACACACACACACACACACACAGGTGCACATGTGTGTCTTAGTCAGGGTTTCTATTCCTGGACAAAACATCATGACCAAGAAGCAAGTTGGGGAGGAAAGGGTTTATTCAGCTTGCATTTCCACATTGCTGTTCATCACTGAAGGAAGTCAGGACTGGAACTCAAGCAGGTCAGGAAGCAGGAGCTGATGCAGAAGCCATGGAGGGATGTTCTTTACTGGCTTGCTTCCTCTGGCTTGCTTAGCCTGCTCTCTTATAGAACCCAAGACTACCAGCTCAGAGATGGTCCCACCCCCAAGGGGCCTTTCCCTCTTGATCACTAATTGAGAAAATGCCCCTCAGGTGGATCTCATGGAGGCATTTCCCCAACTGAAGCTCCTTTCCCTGAGATAACTCCAGCTTGTGTCAAAGTTGACACACAAAACCAGCCAGTACAACGTGCAACAAACTTTTAAATGCTGTTTTCTTAAAACACAGTTTAAAACAATCAACTGAAAACAACAACAGCCCTCTTTTTGTCAACCCAGCCGGTGTTGGAATTCTGTTGGACCTAGGATGACCTTACAGAGATTTTCAAAGAAGCCTACAGAAGTTCCAAGCTCTGTAGGGACTCTCAAAAGGCAGCAAGCATTCAAGCAGAGGCAAGCCGGGCTCTTCCAGAGCAGAACAGTTCACATTCTCCATCTTCTCCACCGGCCATATCCTGTGCATATCCCCGTGCAGACTTTTCTCACACCCCACCTTCTCCATCTTGCCCTGTGCTGTTCTCGGATGTTTTTTGCAGGACTGACTTCCTCCCTGATTCCCCATCACCCTCAGTTCAGCAGCTGCTGAGCCGGATGGGTTCAGCTCCCAGCTGACTTCCCAGCAGAGCATCCGGCCCTGTGGCCATTTGGTATTTTGAGACAGGGTCTTGCTATGTAGCTTTGGCTGACCTGGAATTCACTATGTAAACCAGCCCAGCCTCAAACTGGCAAGCAATCCTCCTGCTTCCTACCTAGGGAGCGCTGGGATGACGGTATGTGGCCATGCCTACCAGACTTCTTTATTTTAAATACTACCTTCCCCAACTTTCTGTCTTTTTAAATTTTACACTGAGTCTTGAGTTATACAAACCAAGTGTCACCTTCCCAAGAAGTAGCTGCTGCTTGAAGTAAGCCCATGACACTCTAAAGACTGTCTGCCCACCTGCCCTATGCCCTCCACAGCAGAACTCAGGAGCTTAAGACAGTGTCCTCTTCTAGATTCCAGTGTCTGTGTCCCAGCCTGCCCACAGGTACCATGAGGACCCGACCTCACTTGTCTCCTTGTATCTAGAATCTGGGTCTGACTGGTGCTCAGCACACAGTGGGATGGGGCAATACCATCCAACAAGCAAATGGAAGACAGAGCCACTGGGAATGAGGCTGCCCGGCTGCAGAGTCGGCCCAATGCCTCGGCTCCTCAGGCTGGCACAGACAGCTATATTGTTTGCTCTTTATAGAATGTTTCTGGGTTTTCTGCTTGAGGAAAATCTAATCCGTATGCTTCTGACTCATTTGCACTCTTCCCTGTAAAACTGTGGTTCTAGGGAGCCATTTCATGTCTGAAACTAAAATCCAATCTCTTCCACGGTCCTGTTTTTCCTCCTGCGGGCATCGGGAAGTTTGTCTACCCTCAGAGTGACTGAGGGCGAGTCCCTTAACCCTCCAGGTGGGTGGGGAGAGGCAGAGAGAGCTTCCCTGCCTCCACCCCTCTCCCCTGCTCCTCATCAGGGAGGGCAGGGAGCCAGGAGCAGCCCCTGGCTGTGAGGCCCTGGCTGGGCGGAGGGGCACAGAGCCATGCAACATGAAAGGGGCTTAGGGTGGGGCTGCCAGGGCTGTCAATCAGATAAATATTTCATAATGAGCACTTAAAAGGAAGGGGCGGGCAGCCGCTGACCACCCCACCCGCTCCCCTCCACTTTCATGTTCCCTACCCCGTCATTAGCCTTGCGGATGCTGAGTGACAGCCGTCTTAAAAGGCCGTTGCCAGCGTGGGCAAGTTGGCTCTTGGAAGTGTGAGTCCGTAATTACACCTGTGCCTGGATTTCCAATGCTCACTGCACCCAGGCAAGATGGGAGGGAGCTTGACTTGAGGACCCTAAGCGCGGGCTTGGGGCAGCTTTATGGGCTTCCTCCAACTCTATAGGCAGGGAAGACGACCCTGAGCGGATCCTGCTGCCTCAACCTCCTGAGTGCTGGGGTTTCAGCGGTGCAGTGCTGGGTGCTGTTTCTATGGTGCTGGGGACAGGATGCAGGGCTTCCTGCATGCTAGGAGACACTTGGCATTGCTGTGTGACTTTGCAGAGAATTCGTGTTAGACTGTGAGGATGCTGGAAATGCAGCCTCGGGTGGAGCTGGAAGGGACTCATATCAATAATCCCAACATAGATCTGGGCTTACAGGGATCTCCAGGAACAGCAGCCGCTAAGCCTGATGAGCTTCCAGATCTAAACTAAGCCCTGACTGGGGGTGGGCTGCCATAGTTTTGTTCCCAGGCGAGCACAGCATCTAGCTCACTCCACAGAGGTGCTTGCTGAAAGCGCTGGGCTTCACAGACCCTTCCAGGGAAGGAGAGAAGCTGAGTTCTCTCCAATGTCGGCTCTGTGGCCCTTTCCTAGGTTAGAACTGCATTCCAGTAAAATCTCTCTCTCTCTCTCTCTCTCTGTCTCTCTCTCTCTGTCTCTCTCTCTGTCTCTCTGTCTCTCTCTCTGTCTCTCTTTCTCTCTCTCTCTTTCTCTCTCTCTTTCTCTCTTTCTCTCTCTCTTTCTCTTTCTCCTTCTCCTTCTCCTTCTCCTTCTCCTTCTCCTTCTCCTTCTCCTTCTCCTTCTCCTTCTCCTTCTCCTTCTCCTTCTCCTCCTTCTCCTTCTCCTTCTCCTTCTCTTTCTCTTTCTCTTTCTCTTTTTCTGGTTTTTTGAAATAGGGTTTCTCTGTGTATGTAGCTTTGGCTATCCTGGAACTCTCTCTGCAGACCAGGCTGCCCTCGAACTCACAGAGATCTGCCTGCCTCAGCTTCTCCAGTGCTGTGATTAAAGGCATGCGACACCACCACTAGGCTCCAGTAAAGCCTCGATTTAGATAAAGACGGAAGGCACTGGCTCAAAGGACCCAGGTTCAATTCCCCAGAACCCACACAGTAGCTCACATAAGGTTTGCCTTAGACCTGAGACTATTTTTCCTCTTCCTCCTCTTGTCTCCTCTTCCTTCCCTGTAACTCCAGTTCCACACCCTCACACAGACACACAAGCAGGCAGAACACTAATGCACATAAAATAAAAATAAATAAATCATTAAAAATAAAAGATGGACGGGGGAGGGGCAGTGGACCATCGGGTTGGCTGTCATGGCTCACAGACCCCGGGTAAAGCTGAGCGTGTGCTAGGGAAAGCTCCGTGTGCCAGGAACCCAAGGGGCGCCTGCAACGTCGGGTAGTGTGGAGTCAGTCGACCTCCCAGCCCTTTCAGAAAGATGCTGGCAAGGAGAATGTGGCCCGCCCGCCATTTCCCGCCAGGTTTCACAGTCCCTACCTTCCGCACCACAGTCCCCGAAGGCGCCCGCGCAAAGCTGAGTTATCTCAGACCGCGGTAGTGCGCAGTATGCGTGCACTGAACCCGGCTGAGGCCATCAGAAAGATCTACTAACCTAGGTTGTGACGGGAGGTAATTTGCATGTCCTAACATTCAGAAGGGTGGGAACAGCACTGACACTTGAGCAAATAAAACCTCATTTGCAAAATTTATCTTTTCCTAGGCTAATGGCTCCGACTTCCGCCTCTCCGGCTGAGATTTACTCTTTCCGCGGCTGTCTGTTCCACTCTGAGCCTGGCTGGAAACTCGCTGGTTATAAGTGACAGACAACAAGCCGTGTCCGGTGACTGTGGCCCATCATCTCAGCTACTGCTGACTCTAAGGGAGGAGGGGAAAGTTCAAGGCCAGCTTGGGCAACAGAGGGAACCAAAGGGCAGTCTGGGTAGCTTAGTGTGGCTGGGGTGGGGTTCAGCCTCGTGACAGGTTGACTGGCACTTGAGAGGCTCTGGGTTCCAGTCCCAGTACCACAAAATAATAATGTTAATGATAAGTAATGATGAAAGTTATGGCTGCGGTGCCCCACAAAATAGGATAGAATCGACTCTCACAAATCGTCCTCTGACCTCCACTGGTGTCCCCAGGTATGCGCGCCCCCTCCCATCCCACAAAATAAATAAATGTGATAACAATAATAAAAAAGAAAGAAAGCTCTGTGCGATTTAAATGGCTGAGGGGGGGTGTAATCAAAAGTACGGTAATTTTGCGACACTAGAAAATCATGTGAAAATCAAAATCCAGACGGCAGAAATGAGCTTTGTTGGAGTGAAGGTAAGCCTGGGGGTCTGGTCTACAATTGCTTTTATAATCTAATGCCAGAACTGGCCAGTGGTGACAGAAACACAAACCTGCAAAGCCCCAAATATTTATCACCCACACTGCATTAAGTAAGAAGAGGGGGGTAGAGGAAGAGGTAAAGGAGAAAGAGAAGTTTACAGACCTCTGACAGGAAAACCCTCTGGGAACTGCGGGGTCTCAAGCAGTTCTCAGGACAATTGCTAAAATTAGGAGTGACCTCACGTAGGGGGCTCATGTGGTCAGGACGAAAGGCTTCCTAGAGGAGGCAGCAGGGGAAGTCCCTCTATGAACACACTTCGAGCTTTCCTCCTCCTCTGCCCCACACCACAAGGCTCCTCACTGGGAGGAAGAGGGAGTCATTGCTTATTTCTTAAGTTTGTGGCTCCTCCCTGGGAGTGATCCCTTCCTTTGGAAGGCTGCTGGGTAGGTGGTTCCAGTTGAAACCAGATCTTGTTTGCACACATTTGACTTGTGTCTGTTTTGAATTTGCTCTGACTTCTGACAAGTAGGAGAGGCAAGACTCTGTGTGTGTGTGTGTGTGCATGTGTGTGTGCTTACACAGTATGTGTGCATAAATAGTTATGTGTGTGCACATGGTCATGTATGCACAAGTAGGTGTTTGTGTGTATGCATGCAGTTATGTGTGTGCACAGGTGTGTGTGTATGTGTGTTCTTGTGAAGGTCAGAGGTCCATGCTGAGATCTTCCTCAGTCCCTTTGTACTTTATTTTTTGAAGTAGGGTCTCTCACTGAACTGGGAACTCACTAATTTGGCTAGCCTGCTGGCCAGCGAACCCCAGTGATTCCTGTGTCCGCCTCCCCTGTTGCAGGGATTACAAACAAGACACTACATCAGCTTTTTCTTTCCTTTTCTTTTTCTTTCTTTTCTTCTTTGTAAGATTTATTTATTTATTTTATGTATATAAGTACACGGTAGCTGTCTTCAGACACACCACAAGAGGACATCGGATCCCATTACAGATGGTTGTGAGCCACCATGTAGTTGCTGGGAATTGAACTCAGGACCCCTGGAAGAGCAGTCAGTACTCTTAACCGCTGAGCCATCTCTCCAGTCCACTACACCATCTTTTATGTGAGTTATTCCCTCTCTCCAAACTCAGGTCCTCACACTTACTAGGCAAGCACCTACCCTCTGAGACAGCTCCCCAGTTCCCCGAGAACTTCCTAACACTTGACTGTTGGGTCAGAAGGGGAGTAGCTGCCTCTTGCATAGAAGCATAGGAAGTGCCTGCTTAAGTACACCAGGGGCAGATAATTCCTGACATCCCCAGGGTCAGCCTCTGGAGGTGGAGAGTAATCCACCCCTCCCCACTGCTGCATTAGAAAGTGCCTCTTAATGTCACCCAGGAGTGGACTCAGGAGAGGACATCCAGGTGTGCACAGTCCTGTGTAACACTTGGAGCACAGATGTTGACCGCTGTTTTAAGAAATGGATAAAGCCCCAGGAAAGAACTAGAATTTTCTAAATTACTCTGTTCAACACCGTAGTCTGCACGTAGCTACTGAGCACAGGGACTTCAAAGAGAAATTAGCACAAAAACCCAAAGTATCTCCTTGAGTTTTGTATTGACTTTTCATTTAAACGGTATTTGAGAAATGCCGACTTAAATAGAATTTATTTTTTAAGTTACACAACACAGAGGATTGCTTAGGAAGTCAGTTTATGGATAGGCTTAATCTCACCCATTTCTTCTTAGTTTGTTTAGTGGGGCGCTTAACAAATGTTGGACTGTGAGAACTGGCCGAGTCAGGTTTCTGGAACATTCTCTTCTTTCTCCTAAGGAGTTCTTTGGCTTGCTCTCTGTTATGATTTCCTGTGCCAGTCTCCAGTTTAAATGCCACCCTCCCTCAGTCTTTCCCGATCCTGTCCAAGGGCCCCATTTCTTGTCCCTCATAGCAGTTCACACCTTGATGTGTGTCTTTAACATTTGTATTAATTTGTCATGGCTCTGTAGTAAATGACACGGCCTCAGAGGCTAACAGTGACAGGGATGTGTCAGTCAGGAGGCCAGATTCTGAAGTCAGGCATGTCCCTAGGGTGGTGTTCCTGTTAATGTTCAAGGCAAGACTCTACCTCTACCTGGCTGACAGCCCCTGGCAGCCATTGGCTTGTGGTTATGTTGTTCAGTTTCCTCTCCAGCCTCCCTGTTGTGTTTCCTGGCTGTTGTCTTCTCCACCTGTCATTGTTACCTGCCCCTTCTGCAGAGTGACACACTGTGAGGTCGTGGGTAGACTTGAGACTAGGCAATACACTTCGCACAGTGACACATGCTGGTGGTGTGGTCTTGTTGGAGTAGGTGTGTCAGTGTGGGTGTGGGCTTTAAGACCCTCATCCTAGCTGCCTGGAAGCCAGTATTCTGCTAGCAGCCTTCAGATGAAGATGTAGAACTCTCAGCTCTGCCTGCACCATGCCTGCCTGGAAGCTACCATGTTCCCACCTTGATGATAATGGACTGAACCTCTGAACCTCTAAGCCAGCCCCAATTAAATGCTGTCCTTTATAGGACTTGCATTGGTCATGGTGTCTGTTCACAGCAGTAAAACCCTAAGACAAGGGTTGATCTATTTCCCTTGATCTCTGCTGTGCCTCCAGGCTCAGGATCTTAGTAAACACAAGCAACTAAACATAAAAGAGCTTCATATAAAAGTGAATTCGAACTCTGCACACAGAAAGAAGGTTCCAGTGTCGGTCTCCAGCATCAGGTGGATCTGGGTTTGAGCTCCATCTCTGACACTTCTCATCTGTGAGCTTCGAAGCGCAGACATGTGGAGATCCTTCCGATGCTCCCTCAGGAGCCAGAGGTAGCAACAGCGTCGGCCTCGGATCAGTAGGGTGTGAGGCTGTGCCGGGGTGGGGCTTTACCAGAATGAGACCTCAGAAAACTCTAGAAAGGGTTAGCTCCTGAGGTTATCATCCCCTAAGCCCTGCAAAAGGTCCCTGCTTAGAGCTAACAGTGCCCCTAAAGCCCAACCTGGTGTCCTGTGGACTGTGGGTATGGCACATGTCACATGAATAAGAAAGCAGGGGAAAGCAACATGTAACATATATGTGCCGGCAGAGCCATCCCGCAGCTGCATCAATGGACTCCATGCCATGGTGACTTGACTACCCCATGCAGACACCGTAAGAGAAAGGTTTATCCTGGCTCAAGGGATCAGTCTGTCACAGAAAGAAAGGAGTGGGGTTGGGATAACAAAGGCCCATTCATGACAAAGAGAGTGTGTGAAAAGCCTGCTCCCATCCCAGAGGACCAGAGAAAACAGCAAGGGTAGGCTGTAGCATTCAGAGCCCTCTTCCTGTGACTTTCCTCCCTCCTTCAGACAGATTCTACCTGCTAAAGGTTCCACAGCCTCTCAGAACAGCGCCACCATCTGGGGAAACAAGCATTCAAAACAGGAGCCTGTGGGGGACATTCCAGACTCAAGATTTGGAGCACTGACCATACCAAGTACCCACCGTAATGGCTGAGACTTAGTAGGAGTGCCCACCACTTGGCTGTGATGGGGACCAGGGGTGGGGTGGGGCATGTTGCTTTCTAGACTGAATAATATGAAAGTGATTTGTTCAAGAAGAAAAGCGAGCTTACCTTTCCACTCCTGAGGGGCTGTCTGAGACTGGAACATAGACATTTGGTAGTCAAGCCCAGTTTTTCCATTGGGGAAGGTGTGGGCCCTGAGCCACTCGAGCAGACGTAAGGACAGTGCCTGAGACAAAGTCTGAAGATGAACCAGGACATGGCCAAGAACTTCTTGTATGATATGATAATAATGTATGATAATGAGGGACACTCAACTCAGAGATGCTCACCAGAGCTCTGTACCACAGCAGGGACCCACTGGGGACAGGTGGAGGCAGGGACTCTGGGGAAACACCTGCAGGGACCCTCCCTCAGCCCCCAAGGAGAAGCATCTGGAATGCGCTGGAAACTGAAAATCGCTGAGGCCGACGGCAAGCTTGTCAAGGCAGAGAGGTTCAGAAAATTGCTTTTGACACATCCTCACCCGCTGAAGCCGTGGCCGCCAACCCCCACCCCAGTGTGTTCAGTGACCTTTGACACAAACTTGCTGACAAAGGTCACGCAAAATCAAAATGGCATTCCAGAGGATTCTTCTCAGCAGCAGGTACTCGCTGACCTGGGTTAAGTTTTCTCATATGTCAAACATTGGAAAAGCGAGACTAAAATCAAACAGAGTAACCTGGGCAAAAAATAGATATATGTTTTTATAAGTGACTAAAAAAATCAAATCAGAAACCAAGGGCAAAGGAAAACATGGCAGGAAGTGCAGGATTAAAGACAAGAATCCACTTCTGCAGAAAAAAATCTAATCTATTTTTACTACAAAGGGGCTAAAGATGTAGCTCAGTAGGGGATAGGGGGGTCAGTCCAGTATATAGAAGGCCAAGGGTTCTGTGCCGAATACCAGGGGGAAAGTCCACATACACACTTGTGTATGCATACACACACACATAGACACATGAACAAAGTCATAGAAATGTACACATAAATGCATGCATGCAAGATACACACACACACACACACACATATATATATACATGCACATTTACAAACTCATTTGCACACAAGCACATTCACATACACATCACATACACATACACAAATACATACATATATACATATACTGCACAGACATATGCATGTACACATACATATGCACACATGTATACGAATATATACACACACACATAGGCATGAATGTTTGTATGCATAAATGCATGCACATATACATACACATATGCACTGACTCACAAACACACACATATACACATGTGCACACACACATAGTCATGCATATTTGTATAGACAAATGCATGCAGGCATGCACTGACACACAGACGCACACATATATACATACACAGGTGCACACATATATACACATGCACACACACATATAGGCATGTATGTTTGTATACACAAATGCATGCACATATACAGATATGCATGCATTTGTATATACACACATACATACATACATACATATGAAAGTTCTGGAATAAAACAACGCTGGGTGCAAGCCTGATTAGCCACAATCTAGAGAGATAGAGGGCTGGGTTAGTTTTAAGCAAGAGGCCAGGGTAACAACGCTATCTTCTTGAGCTAGTTCGCAGAGCAGAGCGGAGCGGAGCAGAGCAGAGCTGAACCGGGGCTCTTGTGAACAAACCCAGATTCTCATAGGTGAAGCCTCTTGGAAGAACACACGAGAGAAAGCACCGACGTCTGAATTATGAATCTCCCTCTTCACCCTTTGCCTTCACTAAGGATTTATTGTGTTTAAGGTTGATTATAAACCCACCCGTGTCACGCAGCAGATAATAAAGGAGACTACAATAGGAAAATGGAGTCCGTGTTGCATTCGTGAGCCCTGGAGCTGGGGCTCACGGAATCCTGGGCTGGGCAGTGGCCCTGCCTTTCAGGATCTGTGTGACTCCGGGCAAGGGACTTCCCCTTTCTGAATCTCAGAGCTCCTCATCTGCTAAGTGGGCATGGCACACAGACATATCACTTCCCTTCCTCCTTTGCTCCTCGGCCTTGCCTCTTCTTGAAGCATCCTCGTCTAGGAAGGATGCTGCTGAGAAAGACAGAAGAGGCCCGGCAAGCCCTCCTGGTTCTGGTTTTTCTGAAGGAAGAGGAGGCTTTAGAGTCCTGGGGAGGCTAAAAGGAGAGAAAGGAGAATTTGTAGCAGAAAAAGGCCATCTTTGAAACTAGCCAGGAGGAGATGGCCCCCTTGTAGGCTCTGTCTGAAGTCTCAGGGGGACCCAGGATAAACATGGCCGGCTGAAGTGTCTTCATTCATGGTGAGCATGCAGTTGCTGAAAACCCAGTGCCATCCACACATGTCATGGCCAGTGGCTGACAGACAGGGACATTTGTCACCCTTCTCTATGTGGAGAGAGAATCAGATGGTGGAGGTGGCTTGCCTGGGGCCAGTAATGGGCAGCACTGGAACTGGGATTGCCCCCATCTGGCTTCTACTCTTCTGAGTGTGAATGCCGGGGCCACTGGGCATGTAGGTAAAGGAACACAGTAGGGCTCAGTGCTAAGCAATGGGAGTGAGCATGTGTGGGCAATATTGAAAGGGTGGGAGGCAGAGGAGGGGCCTGTCTGAGGGGGAAGAGGGAGGAAAAGGAGGAAGAAAGACAATTCTGGATTGTGGGGCCAGGAGGAAGGTTCAGTCAGATCCTCGACTGGACCCCAGGGCGGCTGGGTCAGTGAGGGCTTGAGTGTAAGGATTAGACCAGAGCTAACGTTTTAAAAAAGACATATTTAATTTTATTTTATGTGTATTATGCTTTGCCTGCATGTGCATGCATTGTCTGTGTGTCCGGTTGGTACAAGACGAAGTTAGAAGAATGCCTTGGGTCCCCTGGAACTGGAGTCACAGTTCTGAGCTGCCATGTGGGTGTTGGGAATTGAGCCCAACTTCTGCTCCAAGGGCAGACAGGCTCTTAACCATTCAGTCACCCCTCCATCCCAGGATTGCCCAGGACCACTTAGTTAATGAGAAATCACAGGGTAGTGAGGGCCTTGGTGACTTTCAGAAAACAGGCCAACCCCTGAACCCCAAGGAACCCTGGAGAACTTGGGGACACCCTTGCCGAGGGGCCTCTGGAGCCCAGCTCCCCAGCCGGGAGTGGGAGAGGAAGTGTGTCCACAGAGCATGTCAGGCATAAGAGCTGTGTCCTGCCCCCACAGCTTTTGTTGCCAGGCACCTACCAGGAGCAAGAAGCTGCTCCTCCAAGGACAGATGCCAAGGGCACCCACCCTGTTCCCCCAAGGGAGAGGAGATCACAGATCACCAGGGACTGAGAGCATCTTCTTCAGGGACCCAGGCAGCACCCTTCAGGTGCTTGGGCCTCCCTCCTGCTGCCTAGAGCGGCAGACTGTAGTCTCCCTTCTGGCACTTTCTGCCTGATTCCAAAGCTCACCTCCCACTGGATGCCCAGAGCCAGGGATTGGCTTGGATTTCCCAGAACAGAGGCAGAAACAAGCAAACACAGCCGGAGTTCTGAGGGCAGATCTCTCCTCTGCATCTCAAGGATGGGGCACAGTTAAGTGGGAAGAGGAGCCACTATTAGTGATGTCTGATCATCTGTTCCATCCCTTGTTCTCCACCAACTGTGACCTGAACCTCATGGCTAAAATCCTCTCTGGGCTGTGGTACAGGACTGTGACAGAGGTGGGCTTTGCACATGCAAGGGGAAGAAGGCATCTCAGGAAAGAAGATGCTTAGAAGCTAAAGAGGTCACTCAAAGTCCCTTCCACAGGGAGTGGAGAGGTGGGGGGGAGGCTGGAGGGGAGGTTGGGAGTGAGGGAGGGAGGGAGGGAGGGAGGGAGGGAGGGAGGGAGGGAGGGAGGGAGGGAGGGGAGATGACTTTAAAACAGGACCTGACAGCTGGCTTTCAGATTCTCTGACTGTCAGTCACCTGACTCAACATCTTTCCTCCTAGGAGCACTAGCTGGAGGAATTCTAGCTACCCACTGAGCAATCCAGGCAGGGAGGAATTCTCACTCACTTTCACAAAAACCGAGAGTCCTAGGGAGTGCTTCCTGTCCTCGCTAAGAAAAGTCTCTGCGCTCCCCTCCCCCAGCTGCCTCTGCCATTGACTGTAATGGTTTCTGACGGGTATTTGTATAATTTGAGTTTTGTGGCTTCACAAGGATCTCTCTCCCAGGGAAGGTGATGTGAAGCTGTTTTGACAGGTATCCGCAAAGGAGAGCATTTAATATCTAACAGTTCATAAAACAGAGCTGGAAGCTGAGCACCCCTTTCTCTGAGGTCACCACCACAGCATTGTAGGTCTAAGGAAGCAAGAAAATGAAGGAAGGGGAGACAGGGTTTTCTCTCTGCTGTGACATCTTGGGAGGATGGATTTAATGAGTGGCACTAGTATATCTTGTGTGCTGGGGGGGGGGGGAGCCCTCTCTGTGCTGTTCAGGTATTTAGAAACGTCTAGAAGGGAGGCTGGGGGTGTGGCTCAGTGGCAGAGCCATTGCTTGGTGTGCAATGAGGTTCTAGGTTTGATATCCACCATTAGAAAGGAACAAAAAGAAAGAGGAAAGGAAAGAGGGAGGGAGGGAAGTAAGGAGGGAGGGAGGGAGGGAAGGAAGGAGGAAGGGAGGGAGGAAAGGAGGAAGATGCCAACTTCTGGAAACCATTGTCCACCAAAGTCTAAGGAGGTCTGAGCAGATGCAGGGTCTCACTTCGATCTTCTGGAGTTGGGGAGGAAGTGAAAGGTCCTGCAGTCAGCTGGCTCACTGCACCACACACCCTCCAGGCATGTCCGCCCAGCCCCTGTCAGCCGCTCCTTCCTCACAGCTGCCTGCCTGCTCTGACTGTACTCTAATGTCTCTGAGAAACGGTGGTCTAGGGTGTTTGGCCTCTGGTCAGAATACAGCAGAGCTCTTGCCTGTGTGAGTCACTGTGGCTGGGTCACCAGTTCAGGGATAGGAAGAAGGTGGGACAGTGGCCACTTTAGCTTCCTTCCCATATTAAAATTAGTGGGTTTCTGGCAAAGTGTGAGAGACAAGAAACAGGCACTGGACAAAGGTCTCCAGTGAGGCTACAGAGGTGAGACAAAGAGAAGCATGGGGTGGGGGTGGAGGTGAGCCATGTGACTGTCCTGCATGGGTGAGCTGTAGTGGGACCAGGGCAGTTCAGAAGCTCACCAAAGACAGGACAGTGGCCGGAACCATTCCTTGTAGTGTCCCAGGGAGTAGGTAGGGATGGAAGTTGTTTTTGTCACAAGTCATTCTGCACTGTGGAATGTCACCTTAAACTACAAACTTGAATTTTATGATATTTTGGGGGGGGGCAACAATATTTAATTTTTAAAAGTTAAAAAAAAAAAGTGTGTGTATACTTGTTTGTATGTGTGCCATACATGTGCAGTGCATGTGCAGGCCAGAAGAGGGCACCAGAGGCCCTGAAACTGGAGCTTAATGGTGCTTGGGAGGTGCCTAATAGAAGTTTGGAATTGAGCCCAATTGTTCTTGTTATCAACGAGAACAGCAAGCAAGTCCTCTTAACCAATGAGCCATCTCTCCATCCCAGCAACCCTATTTAAACAGTCCCTCAACACCGAGGAGATGGGGACTTCCAGGAGGCAGGCTGACACTCCATCCTCTGGATGAATGGAACATGCTGTGCAGAAGGCAGTTTGTGTCCAGAAGGCCCTAGATTTTCAGCCTCTGCATTCTAACAAACACCCTGGAGCACCGCAGCTGCTGTCTGGAGTGCAGGCTGCTGGGAAAGAGAAGGTCTAGAGTCACATGGGAGCCAGGAGGTTCTGTCATCTTGGATGACATCAGGAGGCAGATAGACCAGGGTTCAAACCTCAGCTCCCCACCCCCATGTGAGCTGTGTGACACCCCCCCCCCCCGCCCCTGGCATGTTACTTAGCCTCTCTGTGCCCTCACTTGAGACAGTGCACTTTCTGTTCGCTGGTGTGTCAGGGGTGCGGCTTGGGGGATCCGGGAAGGAGAAGCAAGAGAGAAGACACCATTACTGTAGCTAGGCTACCATCGTGTGGTGGCTGTGGTTTGCAATGAGGAAAACAGCTCTGAGAGATGCAGATGGGAAACACCTAGACTCCAGAGTGAGAGGCACAGGTTCAAATCCCAGGTAACCCAGGCTGGCCCTCAACACACCACACCCAGGGTCTGGCACAAGCACAAGCAGCTGGTTTCAGGGAATTAGCTCAGACCTGCCCCTGTGCACTGGAGGGGTCTGTGTGTGTGTGTGTGTGTGTGATTGTGTGTGCATGTGTGTGCATGTGTGTCTATGTGCATGTATGTAAATGTGTGTACATATGCATGTGTGCTCATGTGAGTGCATGTATAAGTATGTGTCTTTGCATGTATGTCATGTGTGTGTACATGTGAGCATGTGTGTCCATGTATGTGTATCTTTGCATGTGCATGTTTGCATGTATGTGTGTGTGCATGTGAGTATGTATGAATGAATGAATGAATGAATGAATGTGTGTGCATATGTGTGTGTGCACATGTGTGTGTGTGTAGGGGACTGCCTGAGACTGTAAACCAGCTCTGGTTCACAGGCGTGTTTGTTTATTCTTACTGTCATGGGTCGTTTCCTTTCAAAGATCTTAATATACACAGCAGCAAGTGCACCTGAGGCGACATGTCTTCACATGAACCGCAAGGCAGCGGCTTCTGTCGGGCCAAGGAAGCCACACTGAGCTGGCTCTGCTTCGCTTGTGAACGCCCAGCCTTTTCTCTGAGTGAGTCACCTCAGCTGCATGTGTTCACACTCTGGTTCCCGGCTCAGTGCAGAGTCCCCTGGGTTCTGGGTCTGACCTCCTCCGCCTGGCTTTGCTTTCTATACCTCTAACCCGTGCACCCGTCTCAGGAGAGGCTGGAGACTTCCAGGCAGATGGAGATGGGATGGGCTGCCTCATTTCCAGCTTTCTCCCTGGCTGTGGTTTCTTAGGCAGGGCTGGTTTTGTCTGCTGAGGGATTTGGGGGCTTTTATGGACAAGTTTGGTACCATGTCTGAGAGTGGGAGTACTCACCAGGAGTGACACTAAGCACACCAGCAGATACAAAATGACAGGAGGATGAAGAATGGTGTGGGCTGAGATCTGTCACACTGCCTCCACTGCCCGCTGAGGAACTGACCCAGCTGGGGTCTTGCTCTCCAAAGTATGGAGCTTGGGCAAGCAATACAGCTCTGTCATGAACCTGCTAAAGACAGATCCTTGAGGGTCTACCAAAACCTGGTGCTCAGAAATATGAAACAGGATGCTGCAGTGGCCTAGGGGCCTGTTTCCTGAAAAACACAGATCTAGAATGTTCCTCTTCTGTGTCCAGAAGGGCCTTAGGTGCTACTCTGTCCTGTCACAAACATGTCCCCAACCATCCAAGAAGCCACTGTTTCTGCAGGCCAGAGACAATTGTCAGAGACAGCAGGCTACCGCTGGTAAGCAACAGAAGCCAGCATCCTGACCCACGGGATCTACAACAAGGCCTCAGTGGTCTTGACTGCCTGTGAGGGTCGCTCACAGCACAGCCATGTCCCTGGGGAGGGAATTAAAGAGACCACACTGTCTCAGAAATGTCTCTGTTTACCGGAGTCACCTGAGACCCTTGACAGGCACGGTGCAGAGTCCCAGGGTGTACTCTTCCCAGTTCCAAACCCAAGGACAAGAATTGATGCTTCCAGAAGGTTCTCCAGGAGGGCTGACTCAGAGGGTTGATGTGACAGCCTGTGTCTCCCCAGAAGGAGAATTTGTTGGAGAGGGTGAGTGAATCTTACTTCTGTGTAAAGCCAAGACACACGTGCAACACACGACAATGAATATTTCATAAGGGGAGCAATTAGGGGACGATGTCTAGTAAGGACCTGTGGGAATGAACACCAAAAAAGGTGGCCCAAGGTTTTCACTAGACACCTGGGCTCATCCCAAGCCCAATCCTGACACCCACCCATCTTTATGAAGTGGGGTGACAAAGACCCCCCAGTAGCTTCACTTGAAAGAAGAAAACCTGAGAGAGAGAGAGAGAGAGAGAGAGAGAGAGAGAGAGAGAGAGAGAGAGAGAGAGAGAGAGAGAGAGGTCCCTTGGTGTGCGGCTTGAGACGGTTCGTCCATCAATTCTTCCACGTATTAAAAAGGTCACCTGAGTCCCTTGGGAGCCCCCTGTGTCCTCGGGAAGCCACACATGTTTTGTGGAAGCTAAGTGCTTTCCATGGAAGCCAGGTGAGGATTTGGGACTGGTGCTCCATAGCTGTGATCTACACCCACGGACAGATGCCCAGTGCTCTCTACGTAGCCCACAGACAGTTATTCACTGAGAGCAGTGCTTGGCTACAAGATAGATTTTGTAGCCTGGACACCATGGCCCATGCAAACAGCCCTTACACCCGTGAGGCAGAGGCAACCATCTCTCAAGCTCCAGACCAGGCTGGGTACATGGGAGACCATGCCTCAAAACACTACTGCTAACATATGGAAGATGCTCTGGGCAGACGGTGTTGCCCTTCTGGAGGCCCCTGGGGTCCTGGGCATATGTGAAGTGGGCTGGTTATACCATGATGTCGCATAGTGACACAGGTACTGTTGCATCACCTGGGCTGTATCACCATGTCACCCCATCCCAAGTCAAGCGGTGCTGGCACATGGGCCATCTGGTGTCTGATGTTGGCTGAGTTCAGGTTAATATCCCTAGGAAGATGGTCCTCTGGCATCGCATGTCTGAGATGTCCTTGCCAGCCTGGGTGTCTCTTCTTACAGGGTGTTTACACTCCCAGACTCCTTTGCAGCCAGGTAGGACAGGAGCTCCCACTCCAGAGTGCTAGCTATAGAAGTCTGGTTATAGAAACCAGGATGGTGGCTGTGGAGGCCCAGAGCTCTTCGCCCAGCTCAGCAGGGCCCTGAGCCCCGGGACAGGCCTCAGGAAGATAAGCCTGCCCTTGGCCCCCTGGCATAGGACAGGTGCTAGGTAGTTCCGCATGTTCTTGTCTGACTTCAGTCATGGAAAACATGCCTTCTGGGCTCCCTTCAGACTTGACTACAGTGAGGAGGGCCACCAGAGGGAGACTTGAGGGCCACGGCAGGCTCTAGAAGAGCAGAGACAGCTCCAGGGGCCGGTAATGGGGACAGACTGGACCTAGAGCAGTGTCCAAACTCTGCAGACTGTGACATCCAGCCCCAGGAGCACCCATATATCTCTTTAAACTCTTAAAAAACCATTCAAACTGGATAGATCTGTGCTCTGGTCTCACTTTTGAACTTCACAAGCCATGTGGCCTTGGGCAAGTCGCTTCATCCCCCTGGGCCTCAGCTTCCTCAGAAATGGAGTCTGCATCAGGAGGTGGTGGTGATGTCAGGGGCTCCACACAGCACATGGCACTCAGCCCCACTGCTCTGCTCACTGGCTTCCATGAACTTCCTTTCATATCTCCATGGAGGCATGCTGCTCCCGAGCCCCTGACAGACTCTCCTCAGAGCCCAGATGCACTGCCTCCAGTATCTACAGTAAAGAAGCACAGAGCGGTTGTAGCTACACCTACACGCCCAAACCACACAGGATGAGGCCGAAGACAATCCTATCCCATCGCTCTCTGGTCACCTGTTCCTGATTATAACAACACAGCTCTCCCTCAACGGGCTCCCCTCTGGTAATGGGTTGTCTCTAATCATTAGTCCAGACTCCTCTTCACTGAAGCCGTGTCTGAAGGGAGCCCAGAAGGCATGTTTTCCATGACTGAAGTCAGACAAGAACATGCAGAATTACCTAGCACTTGTCCTATGCCAGGAAGCCAAGGGCAGGCTTATCTTCCTGAGGCCTGTCCTGGGGTGTTCAGGGCCCTGCTGAGCTGGGTGAAAAGCTCTGGGCCTCCACAGAAACCATTCTGGCCAAGATTGCCAGCCATGGAAAGTTCTGAGTGTAACCTCTGAAGACACACAGACCTGATCAATGAATGAGCTGGAAGAGCCACCCTCCCTCAGGACAGGTCAATGGTCTGTTCTGGGGCAGGAGAATCTCCTGGCTGGTGTAATGACAATTCTTGCCACCAGGTGGCGCACAGAAAGGTGCCCTGTCGTTTTCCTTAAAAGGACTTGAGAGGCAGAGGGTTGGCATGACCCTCAGACTATACAAACCAGTGGTCACATAGTGTTTCCTGACTTAAAAAATAACAGTTCCCCCATCTTACCAAGTGGTGACTATGGCAAGACACTACAATGGCACAGAGCAGATGCCCAGAGAACGTGCATTCACTGTGGAAATGAACATCATGAGTGAATCTAGAGGTGCCTTTCTGTTTCCTAGAGCCAACACCCTTGGGTGCCTGCTCGCTGCTGTGGACAAACCGATGGGCAGAGGTGGGCAGACAGACAGTGGGAGACACCATCACCTGACTTCCAGTGATGGGACCGAGGGCCTGACACACAGCAACTCCCTAAAGAAGAAATGGGTGGAAAGGACTGTAGCCAAAGGGCAGCCTTGAGGCAGCTTCTCCTGTGTAGGAGGCCACTGCCGGGGCTGAGTTAACACACACACACACACACACACACACCTCAGAGATTAGCCACTTCTTAGCATTAGAAAGTCAGATACTATCCATGTCCCCAGTTGCCACCAAGCTACCAAGCTGTCATGTACCTTGGACACTTCCCTTTGGTTCTGGAGTCTCCAATTAGCTCTATGCCTCCTTCAGCTGCAGCCTGTCCACAAGCCAGAGGAGGGGTCCCGAGTTCCATCTCCTCTCCTTACAGCTGATGGTGACTGAGTGTTTCTTCTGGATTGTTTGTCTGGGACACGTGCTTGACCAGTTGAGGTCTGGCTGGCTTCTGTCACTCAGGTGAGCACCATTCCTGGGTACACACACACACACACACACACACCTGGGGGCACACATACCTGGTAGACACAGCTAGGAAAGTGGGTAGGTGTGAACTCTCAGCCTCTGCGAGGCAGGCACAGGTGACCACTACTCTGCAGATGTGGAAGGCCAGACCCAAGGTCACTGGCCTTGATGGAGGTGATGCTAGGATGGAGCTCACACAGACTCTGCGTCTCGTTGCTGGGCAGCCTCATCCTGCCCTGGGAAGCTGCAGACTTTCTAGGAAAGTATGAAGTGAAGAGATGACTTTCTCAATTGTGGTGACCCAACAGTTGGGAATAGCAAAGGCCACTTTGCTCTGTCGTCTTTGAGCCGGGTGAGTTCCTGGCCCTAAAGACTTCCCATGAGACTTGCCAGGCTGGAGACTTGTCAGGCCTGGGTAGGCAGCGTCTTGATAACATTCGCCTACCACCCTGACATGGCTCTTCCTTGCTTGGCTACAGGCTGAGAGGGAGGTCCCAGAGCTCAGTCTCCACAGAAGGCAGAGAGGACAGGAAAAGCTTCTTCCTAGAGAAAAATGTCACCCAGAAAGGCTGTGTGACAGACAGGGTGCAGTTCTGAAAGCCACGCTAATCAGAGGCTCCAAATAACCTGCACATCATCCAGGTTTCCTATGTTGGTGTCTCTCCTGGGTTCAACTGCTGCCAGGGAGGGGACTGCCGTCCAAAAGTTGTCTCTGACCTCACACAGGTGGTATGCATGCACACACACAGAAGCACATGGACACATACTGATACATATGCAGAGACACACAGATGCACACACGAGTGGCCGCACCCACAACACACCGAAGAAAAGCACCTGGCCTTTGGAATCAGGTCAGACTCAATCCTTTACAAGTATTTTGCAAGACAGAGAAAACATCCTCTAGGCAGACTTGGCTGTGGTGCCGGCTGATGGGAGCCTCTGCTCTACTGGGTGAGAGAGGCTGGGCATTCAGTTGTACAGCCACACGGAGCTTCGCTTGTGTGTGTGTGCGCGCACACACAGTGTGGTCTTGGTAAACTCGGATAGACAGACAGATCCCAGGCCTGGAAGTTTCAGCTGAGCCAACAGCCAGCAACTTGGTGGTGACCCCAGAACTTGGATCCCAAAGAAGTCCCTACAACCTTTAAAGGGTGCCATGACCACGTCTCCAATGTACAGAGAGCAGAGGTTGGCCACTACACTTGATGTTGTTCCTAGGAGACACTTGGCAGTGCCTGGAGATGTGTTGGGTTGACACACCAGGATGGGGACTACTGGCATCTGGTGGGTGTAGGCCACGGACCCACCACAAGGCAGATGAGCTGGCCCCAGACATCTGCAGTGTGAGGTGGGGAAGCCCTGGGGCAGGGAGGTGGAAGGTCTACCCTGTGCTGTGTGACCATGAACTTCCTCTGCCAGCTCCCACGGACTCTCCCTTTCCTCTCCTGTGCACTGAGAACACCAGAAGGAGAATCCCTTCCAAGTGGGGCCGAGTGCACCAGTTGTACAGCGGACACCTATGGCAGATGACTTTGTCAACCCTGGTAGTTCTCCAGGCAAAGAAAAGGGAAGCCGATAGATTATGGGCCTAGCGTTCAAAACTGGCGGAAGGAACCCTGGCCCAGGGAGGTCCCCTATCGGGAGGAGGAGCCAGATTCGGAAGCAGCCCGCTGAAGGGCTTATCTTTTCCCCAGCATGCCTTTCGGCTCTGCCCACTGAAGGGCTTCTATTTTTCCCAGCATGCCTTTTGGCTCTGCCCACTGAAGGGCTTCTCTTTTTCCCAGCATGCCTTTTGGCGCCGCCCTCTGAAGGGCTTCTTTTTTTCCCAGCATGCCTCTTGGCGCCGCACTTTGAAGGGCTTCTCGCAGCAAGTCTCTTGGCAACCTCTGTCTTACCTGATCGTTGTTTTACCCCTCAAAACACGAAGCATCTCAAGCCAGAGAAGAAAACAAGAGTAAAACAACAACAACAAAACTCAAACACAGAATAAAATATACGTCTGTCCTTCCTTCACAATCCCTGAAACCTCTTCTGATTGAGCTCATGATGGGTTAGGGTTAGGAAAAGTGGGGCTTGATTCTGGGCTCCTGCAAAAGTGTCAGGGATAGAGAGGGGTTTGACAAGAGTCACCTTTCTTGGGACAGACAGTCTGATTCTGCTGGGACGATCCTGCCCAGGTGACGGGTTGAGACGAGGGCTGCTGGAAGATGCAGCCGCTTAATCCAAAGAGGTGGGTGGAGCTGGCAGCGGGAGAGATGAGAAATATTTATAGCTGGTGTTGCAACTTACTAGGAGGGGACCTGGCTATCCAAGGCTTGGTCTTTAGTCCCAGCCCTGTCCAATGTGCGGGAGGAGGTTTCCCAATTTCAAATAAGAATACCCTCCCACCCAGTCTTCAGCATTGGCATTGAACCTGGACCCAGAGGGAGGGGCAATGTTCCCAGGATCCAAGGAAGTGAGTTAGAGATGAGCCAAGGCTTGCAGGGTCTAGGTAGGAATCACTCAAGAATGTCTTTATTACAGGAGGGTCCTAGCCTGGCCCATGTTGGGGTCCATGGAAGGCTGCTGACCTACTATGTGAAAGAAAAGGTGGCAGCGGACACCTGGAACTCAAAGCATCTTAGTGTAAAGGGACAGGAAGGTATTTGTCCTGTGGCGGGGAAGGACTGGAGGCGATGACGTCCTTTGAGACAGACTGGAAGTGAAGGGTGTCTCCTCTCAGGAAGTTACAGGCATGGGGCATGTTTCATGGCTGATGCCAGTCTGTCAGGCACACCCTGGAGTTAGAAGACGGCCAATGTCAGGCAGCCTGGGAGGTTCACTGGTAGTTGGGATGACTTCATAAGGCTGAGACAGGGCGCCCAGGGCAGAGAAGTGAGTCTTACCCGAGGGGCAGAGAGGCCACCAGGCAGGAACCTGGAATGGAGGTAGGAGCTGGACCAGGTCTCCTTCCACAGCCTGGGTTTATAAAGACAAGCTGGAAAGCCCACAGGGCTCAGGGATTTCTGAGCAGTCATGGCCGTGCAGAGTCCCTCCAGGCACTGCCTGAGTAGCCTGCTTAGCCATTCCAACAATAAGAATATCATTGCCATTTCTGTGTACAGATGGGCAGATGGAAGCCCAGATGAGGTGGGTAAACTGAGTTCGAAGTTGGTGCGTCTCCAGTCTAAGCTTCCTCCAAGACTCGTCTTGGTTTGTACAGTTAACCTCAGGAGGCATGACCTGTTCTAATCTTAAATTTGAATTGATTATATTTAGCAAAAAAAAAAAAAAAAAAAAAAAAAAAAAAGCTTTCTTTAAACCAAATCAGGTGTAGGAACCCAATATGGGAAACGAATTTTCACAAAACCGGGGCAACTTTTCACTAACAGAAGTTTTTTGTTGTTGGTTGTTTTTTTTTTTTTTAATTTGGAAAAATAAAATGTGTGGGTTTTGACTTTTTTTGTTTTGTTTTGCTTTGCTTTGTGTGGGTTTTTTTTTTTTGACTGTTTGTTTGTTTGGTTTTGCTTTTTATCAGACAGACGAACATGGCAGCCATCGATGACATCCAGAGCTGACATGGGCGTGGGAGACAGCACCACTCCCTGAGCAGACGGCCAAGTGTTTCAGCATGACTTCGGAGTTGAGTAATAACTGAGAAACATCGGCAGACATATCCTTGTGCCCCGGTAGAGCCACCTCTAGGAATTTACCTGACAGATAAAAGTTGCAGGAGCTTGCTGTACTGGGTGATGGGTGCCCGCAGCACCCAGGCTGAGAGGCTGGGAACCAACAGTAAGGGACACAACATAGAACTAAGATTCAAAACAAGCCAGCTCCGCACACTACCTCTCTGCAGGCTTCTGGAAGTATGAATCACGCCCAAATGTGCCAATATGGAAAGATAACCTTTTAATTAGGAAAGTGAGCAGGTCTCAGGGGTTGGAGCTTGAGCAATGTTTCCATGCGTGCACACCTGTGCAACCGCCGCCGAGGCGGAAGGTCTCCAGCCCTAGACAGTTGCTCCCGTGCAAGCCCACCCACTGCTAGCCCCCCCCCTCGAGAGATCTGTTTTCTCAACTTCAGGACCTGTGGAATGCTCCTGTCTGTAAAAGTATAGGACTTCTCTATGTTCTGCCCTTGCTCTGAAATAACGATATGGAGACCTATGTATTAATTACAAACTTCTGGAGCTAGGCTGGGCAGATATTCATCTATTCTATCCCGACTACACTGGCCTGGCCTGCGTCTCAGCCTTGAGGCGAGGCCCGTTAGTTACCTAGCATCTTAATCTTGCTCTGGCACCTTCATCTTTATTGGGTCCTCAGGGCGACTCCTCCCTCTTCTCTCTCCACCTGGGACCCCCTCACTGGGATCAGACGTTCTGTCCTAACTCTCCTGCCCATCTACAGGATGAACAGCTTCTTGTTAGCTTAAAAAAAAAAAAAAAAAAAAAAGCTAACAAAAGTTCCCACAGGTGAAGGGGAAATTTTTTTACACAACACTGAGGTAGGAGCTGTTTAATGACCAGATCTCTAGGATACAGAGGTTAGCAACTGAGTATACAGTGCACAGAAACATCCCACAACATCTGTCTGTGTGTGAAACTATCTGCTTTTACAGGTATGTTTGGCATCTTTCCCTTAGCACCCTGTTTTTGATACTCATGAGCATTGTTTATAGTTGTTTGTGTTTATTGCCAAGTAATATGCCCTGCAAGCACGTGGCCCCACAGCCTCTTGTCCATCTCCCTGTGGGTCTCTTGAGTGTCTGATGTGTGCTGATCAGCACTCTACAGTCTCAGACTCCCCAAAGGAAAAATCCTTTGGCTCCAGCCCTGCTAGGAGGTTATAGCTCACATGGCGTCTGAGGTCTCCTAGCGTCCCTTTCTTGATTAATGGAACCAAACTTGCTCTGTGCTTTCACATACAAAGAGGGGTGGGCAAAATTCTGCACAGATTCATAGGTGTTTGAGAGAACAAGCCAAGACGTTTTCCGAAGCTGCTCGATCCATTGAGGTCTCCAAGCCCGTGGCAGTGTGAGAGTCCCTGATCCTTGTCCCCTGGTTGCATCATCATAACAATAAGTCTACATAGCAAACTCCAGCCTAGCCAGGACTACAGAGTGAAATCCTGTTTCAGAAATAAAAATATAATTAAGAGAGTGAGAGAGAGAGAGAGAAAGAAAGAGGACTTATGTTGGGTCACAATCCATCTACAGTCACAAAGCAGAGCCAGGCCATAAAGCCCACCCCAGTGATGAACTTTCCTCCAGGGAAGTGCTACCTCCTCAAGGCTCTGCAGCCTTCCAAATCAGTGTCACTAGCTGGGGACCAACTGTCCAAACACTTAAGGTGACGCGGGGGGGGGGGGCACCTTACATCCAAACTGCAACGCCTGGACAGGTTGAGAATTATCAAACCCAGGGAGGCCAGCCTGCTTTAAATTTTATTAATTATCATTTGCACTAGTGTGTGTGCGCGCGTGTGCAGTGTGTGTGAGTAGGGGCACGCGTGTTCTACGGCAGCACGCGCCATGTGGGGTGGGATCCGAGGACAACTTTCAGGACTCTATTTTCTTCCTCCTCCATGAGATCACTGGACACTTTTATCCATGGATCCTTCTCATCTTCCTAGAGACGGGGATGGGCTGGCCTCTGGGAAAAGGAAAAGTGACCACAGAAGTAGTACTGTGGCCTCCAAAGGCAGAGGAATGGTAGCAAGAGGCTCGTGAGAAAGAGCCTGATTTCACAAGTCTCTCCTCTCCCCCATCCGGGATTCCTTCCATCCTTTTAGATGGAGTGTAGGCTACGTAAGCATGGGGAGGGTTCACTTGTGCCCCTCCCTCCAGCCACAGTGTGGGGAGGGTTCACTTGTGCCCCTCCCTCCAGCCACAGTAGCTTTGATGCTCTGGCCATGGCCGCCAGTCTCTCTGGCCTCAGCTCCTGTCAGTAAGAGAGTCTGTGCTGGCTCTCAGCCCTCAGCTCAGAGTCCCTAGGAGATTGTGGTACAGAGACACTGCATGTGCCTCATTCCTATTGTGCGGTGGTGACAGAGGGGCTCTAGTGACAGTCCCTAGTCTGTCACTCGACGGAGTGCCCAGGCGCAGCAGTCAAGTGAGAAACTGCTTCATTGATCCCCTCCAGATAATATTTGTGGTTCGGTAACTTTGAAGAATCACTTGATTCACTTCTGGCTTAAGCTAGTTCCTGGGTGTTTGAAAACCTACCCAGGAGGTTTTTAGATCGTTCAGAGTGTCGTTGGCTACCCCTTAGAGACATTGTTGGGATAATAATCATGACTGTTTCCTTACCTTGATGCCATGAAAAGAAATAAATCAAAGACACAGAGCCTTCTCGTGATGGGGGTGGGGGCAGTGAGGATGAGTCCCAGCTAGAGCCGGAGCTGGGTGCCTAAGTTCCCAGCTCTGGGCCGAGAGCTCAGAAAAGAAGGAGTGGAGAGGGAGGCCTGCTCTTGGGAGCTGGTCATATAAGCCAGTTACAAAGCTACGGAGCACTGCAGAGCCACAGACAGTGTCCAGGCCTATAGCCTGAAGCCCATCAGAATAGAGGGGGCCCTGCCCTGCTGCATAACTGTGGCCACCCAATGCACAGCAGGAAACCATGGGGGTCTGTGACTCGACTCTGTGAAAAAGACCTGACTAGCTCTCCAAGGCCTGAGCACAAAACTTTGGATTCAGCAAGGTCCACATGTGGCCTTGCATAGACTCAAGAGACTCCCTGAGCCTCACCTTTCTTATCTGTGAAATGGGGCTGGGGAAACCCAACCACATCACAAGGTTCCAAATAAAACCCAGAGTACGTCTCCGATACAAATTGAAAATAAAGGTTGTATCAACATGGGATGATGACCCAGGGCTCAAAGGGGGGGGGACTTTCAACTAACATGCATGTGTGCGTGCACACAAATATGCACACACACATGAATCATGCACATATGCACAGGCATACTCATATCTGTGAGCACACACAAAAGCATCAAAAATGCTGACATGAATTTACAAATAAATGCGGAGCTGGGCAATGGTCACAAAGCCGGTATATAATGGTTGGTGTCCCAGGACAAAGCTCATTTGCATTTCTATGGACAACCATTTGCATGTTGTCAATCAAGACAGACAATGAAAGCTTGGGCCTTGAGAAGCAGATCCCAGGGGTGCCTCCTGTCTCTTTATCCACATCCCAAGACATCCCCAAAGCATAACCAGCATAGCTTCCAGGGCTTGGTCCTCACCTCTCCTGGGGTTTTCTTGGCCAGTGGTCAACATTCTTCCCCACCCACTTGTATTTTAGGGAAAGAAGGAAGGGAGAGGGAGAAACCTGCATGCCTTGTTCTGGTGATGTTGTATGGTATGATGTTCTCTGACACAGAACCTGGAGGACCCTGGTTTATATAACCACTGGCCTTGTTGTTAGCCTGAAAAAACCCAAGCACAGACTGTGCGGCTGGTCCTGGCAGAGTCACACACACACACACACACACACACACACACACACACACACACACACACACACACACAGAGGCTCAGCTTGTGGCACCTGAACCAGCCACTGAGCCCCATTTCCCTTGGTTTGGCCTTTTGGAAGCCTCAGGCAGGACAGCATTGTAGAATGTACGAGCATATGAATCATGATTTATCCTGAAGTACCAGCCTGTCTCCATCTTGGGCTTGAAAGCAATCTTTTAGTAAAGGTAACCTGGGCTCATTCTTGTCTATGATTAAATGTTTCCCAAGGATTGGGCTATGCCCCACCTGTAACCTTAACTATAAATGGCCCTGTACTGTCTATTCCAGGAAACGCAGCCATGTCTTTGCTTCAAAAGGTTGTTGTGACCAACTTGCTATGTTTATGTTCTGCTTCTGTAACCACGCCTATTTACCACCAAATCTCCCATTTGGAAACCCCCTACTCCTGAACTATAAAAGCCCCTATCTTACTCGTGTCCAATGCTAAGTTCTTGAACCACCTTTAGTGGGAGACAGCCTGTGTTCACAAGTTTAAAAGAAAAAAAAAGCTTGCATTAATTAATTGCTTGCTTCAATCAGTTTGGCCATGATGATGATTTGGGTTGTGGTCTCTCTCCTACCATCTGTGGGATTAACACCTCTGTGCATCTCGACTAAGTGAGCTACCCATGTGTCAGTGGAGACTCCAGCTCTCTCCCTCCATGCCCACTGTGGAACTGAGCCTCTGCACAGACTCCCCTCTGCCTGCAAAGTTAGGCTTCTAACTCGGTATCGCCAGCTCCCAAGGATCCTGCAACTTTGTGTCTCTTTGTTTCGCTTCTGCATTCATGGCTCATCTCCCCCTCCCCTCAGCGGCTTTCTCTTCTGCGACATCATCTTTTCTCAGCTCAGCCACAGCAGTCAAGGAGAGCTGCCAGCTAGGTGAGTGAGGGAATTGCAGTTTGTCGTCTTTGGACTGGCTGCACTGGTTATTTGTGTGTCTGTATGTGTGTGTCTGTGTGTCCTTGCTGCTTCCCTTCCACAACAGAGCTGCGCGGTACTCCCTTGAGAGCCCACTGCCGAACGTACTCACTATCTGACCTTTAAAGAAAATACTTGCAGACTTTACAGTGTCTGTGTTTGCTTCCTCGCTTGAAGGAATAAGGTGGAGGCCCTGGCCACCTGTCCCCAGACTCACCAAAGACCTGACTGAGGCCCAACTATTTAAAGAGGAAAGAATGTGCTTGGCTCAGGGTTTTGAAGGACTTTGTCATCAGTCACTTGACTACGCTGTCTTCTGGGCTAGTGTGTGGAGGATGGAGGTTACTCTGTGCCTAGGGAACTTATTGCCTCATGAAGGACCAGAGGCAGGAACAGGAAGGAGGACCAGGGACAAGGTACAGGGTCCTAGGGTCCTACTTCACACAACAGGCCCCTCCCCCTGTAGTCCACTATGAGAGCATCATTATCCAGTCACCTCAATAGTGCCACCAGCTGGAGGCCAAGCCTTCAACACACAAGACAGCAGGGGAGGGGGTAAATGTCACACCTAAAGTGTGACATTGTTGTCATAGAAGCCAAGAGCAAAATGTGATTGTGGCCTTGAGGTCCTCTGCATCCCCCACCTACCCACCCAAGGCACACTACCTCTGGGCTCGCCATGACATCCAATTCTCTCCTGCCCCAGGGCCTTTGCACAGCTATATGGCAACCTAAACTGCTCATCTCTCCCTCCCTGCTGAGAGAGAGAGAGACAGACAGACAGACAGAGACAGAGACAGACAGAGAGAGTTACAGTACCTTCTTGTAACTCACCCTCTTCCTTTCCCTGGAGGGCAGGAGCCCATGAAGGTAGGAATGGCTATACTTTTACTTCTTGTCCTTAGGTCTGGCCCAGAGCCATCACCAGAAGAGGCCCTTCGGTGTTAACTTCCTTTTCAGCGTTGTTTTGAGGTGATCTGGGATTATATGACACTAAGGAGTCTTACCTTGGGGGTGGAAAGAGGCTGGGGGGCGGAGAGAGAGAGAGAGAGAGATAGAGAGAGAGAGCGTGCACTTGCTGCTCTTGCAGAGGACAAGAAGATAGTTCCTGGACTTGCAAATGCCTGTAACTCCAGCTCCAGGTAGCCTGACCTCCCGGCCCCTGCAGGTACCAGCACAGGAGTGCACACACCATCAACAACAAATACATCTTTTGTAGAGCCATTGTTATACACTTGGTCTCAATAAACATTCAATAAGAAAGATGCTACAATCCTCATGGGAGTTATTTTTTTAAAGTATTGATATGAATGTGGAGGGAAACGTCTGCACAACTGTTCAGCAGAGGGGTGGGGTGGGGTGGGGTGGGCCTCTCCATTTCCCTCCTCTGCAATGGCTGTTGCTGTTGTTTTGTTTGTTTGTTTGAGACAGAGTCTCACTATGTAACCCTGGCTATCCTGGAACTCAATTTGTAGACCGTGCAAGCCTAGAACTTATAGAGATCCACCTGCCTCTGCCTCTCATGCTAGAATTAAAGGCATGCACGCTACCCCATCCAACGCCCCCATTGTAATTTCAGTTTTTTGTTTTTTGTTTTTTCCAGAGCTGAGGACCAAACCCAGGACCTTGTGCTTGCTAGGCAAGCACTCTACCACTGAGCTAAATCCCCAACCTGTAATTTCAGTTTTTAAGAAAAAATAAAATCATGTCTTGCAATCCTGCAGTTAGCAGTGATCCCCAAAGAGGTCCTACCCCTGAGTGTGTTTCCATGTTTCCAGTCTCTGGGGTGAGGCTTTTCTAGGTCCTCATAGGCCCTCATCTGAGCAGGTGGACATGTTGTGTGGAGAGTGGGTCCAGCCCAGCCCGGCAGGCTGTACCTACTGTGCACTCATCCGCTGCTCCTCCCATGGAGTGCTCAGAGGTTTATCTCATAGTTGATTCCAGAACAAGTCAGGCTGAGAACCAAGGCTAACACCTGGGTCATTCTACGGTCCCAGAGTATCCCCACTGTATATGCTACCTGCTTGTTAGTGTCTGCATCTGTGTTATCACACCAACTGTCCCGGCGATATGCTCTTGCTTGCCTCTCGTAGGTCTACTGTGTGTCAGTACCACTGAGGGTTCTGAGTCAGGGCTCTTCAGAAGACTGAGTGGATGCATGCTGCAGCTGGGGAGTTACTTGATTGGCTTGTATGATGCTGTCCTGGAAGTCTGTCTGTCTGCATGCTGGATAAATGGAGGACCTAGAAGCTGTCCAGTTCACAGGGCTGGGTGCCTCAGAGTCTAGTCTGGTGGTGAAGGTCTGAGGCTTCCTGGAGAGCCACTGGCCCCTTCTGTGCACATCGCTAGCCCCCCAAATCTGGATTCTGACAGCAGCCAAGGTTTCAGCTGCAGCTAAGGCAGCCACAAGGTGGATGCTGTCACCTGTAAGTTGGGAGGTCTATGGCATTTGATGCCTGCCTCTGCTCCTCCTGGCTGGGGACTCGGGGGCGTCAGGATTAGCTTCCAAATGGCCCTCGAGGCTTGCCACTTCTGAGGTCTTCGAGGACAAGAGTAACCAGCTCTCAGTAAGCAAGGACTATCACGCAGACTGGGTGCTGAGGAGAAGCAGAGGAGGTGGAAGCCCACCCAGCTCAGTCCCTGCCCTGCAGAGCCTCGGGGTCAGTGACAGGTTTGAGATAGGGTCCAGCTATGTAGTTTAGGCAGACCTCAAACTCCTCCTCCTCCTGCCTCAGGCTCCCAAGTGCTGGGGTTACAGGCACACATCACGGTTCCAGGCTCTGCGTTGTATCATATAGTCTTACCACAAATCAGTACCCATGTCCAGCTGGGGTCTGACCTGCTCATCCAAGGACCCCATGCAAGGTGATGGGCGTGGCAGGGGTTGACTGTCCAGAGCCTCCTGGCAGGGCTGGAGTTGGGGGTGCAGTATGAGAAGCTATAACCTCAGGCCAGGTCCTTGACCTCATTTTGCCTCAGTTTCCATGTTGGGAGCTTCGTAAAGGGCTGCCGCTGAGGCGACTAATTACCATTTATTAACCTCAGGCCTGGAGCCATTGTGGTGAAAGTCTCCACCGAGGACTGCGTGTTTTATTGTCATAATCACTATGGGCTTAGAGGAAATTCAAAGAGGTATTTTATTACCTGAATTATAGAAGTTTCTCTGCTTGGGAGGGACTGTCCCAGGGTAATTAGGCCAGACAGAGCCCTGCTGAGAGACTCTCAGCCTGCAAAGGCTTCTTGCTAGCTCTCTCTACCTGGGAGTCTCCTGACGACCAGGTATTTCTGATGAGTCACTGGGACACAAGCAAGTGACCCCAGGAGGCTGAACACTGAGCTGCACGGCCTATGAGCCAGGAGATGCAAAGCCAGAGAGAACTTGATCCCTGTTAGCTCCCTGGGTATCGCCCTGCTTGGTCTCTCTGGGGAGGTAGGGGGGCAGTCAGTGCAGGGATGGGGTCAGGATAGGGATGCCCCCTCACGGGCTTCCTCTGACCCCTGTGGTATATAATGGGGCACAGACAGAGCTTTCAGTTACACCGGAACTTACAGACAGACACAGGACAGCTCATCCCTGGCCGGTTGACTTCAGCCTTTTCACACTGGTTCTTATATGAGTGTGTCACATTGCCAAATAAAAGCCCGTTTCCCACAGGTCAGGGGTCTGGAAGGAGATGGCTGCAGGGACCATTTTGGCAGTTCCGTAGGATTGGAGTTCCCTGGAGGGATGGAAGATGACATCTCAGCATCACCCCAGAGCACAAGGGAGGATCGGTATCACTGTCTGCCTCCGTCAGAAAAGTAAATATTCCCCCAGAATTAGCCTCAGGACCTTTGCACATACCGTTTGCGCACACGTCACCGAGGCTGCTCACCCTTTTCCTCATTCCTGGTTTTAGAGTCACATCTCAGTTCCCAGAGGCCCTTGGGCCCAGGGTTCACTCGGTCCCAGTACTTCTGATTGACTTCTGACACAAGGATTTTGGGCTTCCTGTGTCCCCTGAGGACTGGAAGACCTATGGGGACAGGGACTTGGTTACTCCTATGAAACCTATGCCCCCTGTAGCCCCACCTCCAGTGTGCCAGGAACACAGAAGCAGAGTTTTGACATCTGTGACCAAAGCTTAGATATCTGGCTATAATCATCTGGCGATAATCCTTAGTTTCCTTGGGATGATCATATGTGGGATGTTTTGATGCCAAATAGGGGGCCCAGTTAGGTTATATCCTGGAGCCCCTTGGCTCCTCACCTCTGGGGGCCAACATGTCACTCCATCTCCTCAGGGAGGGAAATGACAGGGGTTGTCATTGGGTACAATGTCCTCAGGCTAGACCTACAAGCCTATTATTTGTCTTGCTCTTGAAACTGGCCATCAGGCCCACTGGAGGAAGAGCCTAAAGTGGCAGGCCACATCTCTCCTGACCCCTGGCCGCATTCCCACGACCATCCACAAAGATTGCTGGGCCCTGCTGTGCTGGGCCTGGCTGGCACCAGGATGGCCTCCTAGGGGCCATGTGCCTGGTGCATGGCACTCACAGGCTGCTGGCACAGACACAGGTGGAGGGAGTGGGTGGACAGACTATGGTCCTGGGTTGAGGACAGTGGCTGCGTAGCCACATCAGAGCTGAGGAGAACAGACACGACCGGATCGCATGGCCCTTTCCCTCCAGATCCCCATGTCTGTTCCCCATGCCCTTCCCCACCATGTCGTTCGGCCTGTCAGCTCGCATGTTCTTACCCCAGTCCCATGGGACCTTTGGTGCTCCAACCCACGTTGGTGTCTATCTGATCTTTGGGAGGTAGGACCTGGATTTCTCAGGCAAGCACTTTCTGGCTTTAGCTCAAGCCAAATCAGGGTCACAAGTCCCAGGGAAGCCCTACGCCACTTTCTCTCCCTCCGCTCCTCACAGCTGCCCTTCAGACAGGCTCCCTGGAAGCCAGTCAGAAAAGCCACTCTACTCTGCAGTGGGGAGGAGCGGAAGCAGGCTGGGCCAAGATGTCCTGTCTCACGCAGCTTCTCAAAGAAGAGACCTGGACCAGACAGCTGGGTGCTCCTGCCGAGTTCCTGAGCACAGATGAGAGCTTCTAAAATTGGGCAGGGAGCACCAAGAAAGTGCCCTACCTCACCTTCTAGCTGGGGTGGGAGTCCTCCTACCTCCCCATCCTGCCTCCCAGACATATTGGGCCAGCTCCGGAGGCTGGCTCAGTTTAGTCTCCTCAAACCCAAACTCTTAGGGCCTCTCTGCCGCAAACAGCCCGTACCCTGCAGCACCTAGAATTGTGCAATGGTCGGATGAACTTTCTGCCTGCAGGGGCCCTGTGAATCCATTTGAGGGAAGAAGGCAATCTTTCCACCTACTGCAGGCGGCTCATGAAGTGCTGGAGGCTGGCCTTGGCCGTGCCTGTCCGCTTGGACCAGAAGAGGGCAGCGTTCCCCTGCCCAGGGAGAGGCACTGAATGGCTGTGCTTGGGAGTGGTGGGGGTGGGGAGTGGCTCCAAGGTCCATTCACATCTTGGAATGGGATGGCTTTGCTGGGTCTCCCACAAGTGGGAGAGGACACAGGTCTCCCATTGGAGGCTGAGAGCCTTAGAAATTAAAGACAAAGTCGACTTTTCACACGTCCCTTCAGGTCATTCTGCAAATGTGCAAAGAAAACCAGGGCTGGGGAGTTGCTCTGCAGGGAAAATCCTTTTCCCTAAGCTCGAGAACCTGAGTGTGGATCCCAGGCTCTGACATGGAAACCAGAGTATGCCTCTAATCTCAGCTCTGAGGTATGGGGTAGAGACAAGAACATCTCAGGGGCTTGCTGGAGGGGGGCGGGGGCAATCTACACTTCTGGGAATTGTGCTTTCAGTGGGAGACCTTGTCTCAAAATAAGTGACAGTAAGCCAACAGACTAAACCTTCGGGAAGGCCAGGCAGCCTCTGCATCAGGAACTCAGGACTTCCTGTGGGATTTCATTCCTTCTAGCAGAAACTCTGGGTTTGTGGAGACAGTTGGGGACAATTGGGAACAGTAGGTTTCAGATGCAACTGTCATTTAAAGAGAACTCCAGCCACAGCCAGGGGTGCAGCTGAGCAAGGCAGCAGCATCTCAGAGCCTTCGTTTTCTCATCTGCGAAATGGGGACAGTGAAAACAGTAAGTAGCTCTGGGGTCTGATGGATGTGGAAGGCTCAGGGTAACAGATTGGTCTGGTGGGTTAAGTCCCTGGCATGGAACACTTGTTTTTCAGTGTGCCATTAGATTAGCACCCCAGAGCACTGTGGCAACATCCTAGATAATGCTGGCCATCCAGCTTGTCCTACAAGAGAGAAGCATGCAGCTTGTTTCCCATAAGCCCCTTGGCCCACTGTCTGTCACGCCCTCAGATTGAGAAAGTGCTGATAATGGTTGGTGCACGATGACCAAGTCACCACTGAAGGAAGCAGATTCTCGGGACTCAGCCCTTTTCTGTCATTAATTGGCTCATCAATACATAGCCATCCATACAGCTTACAGACAGGTCCTGGGGTTCCATTCAGTCTGTCAGCCGCCTGCCTTCTGGTTAGAGAATGAAGGACCCAGGAAATCAAGGGCAAGCTCTAAGGAAGACAGAAACACAGAGGCTGGAGAGGCTCCCCATCCAGCCCTGAGAATTCAGATCTGATCACATTTGGGAACTACTGAGTTCCCGCCCCAGGCGGGGGAGGAGCCAAAGTTACCTGAGTCACAGATCCAGATTTCAAAGCTCCCCACCCCCAACCCCTGCACACACTCTCAGGGGTCTCTGGTCCCAGTCTCACGCCTGGGCAGTGGTCATCCTATGGGTGGGGGTGGGGGGTCACCTTTTCAAACAGACTCCCTCTTCTTTGTCACAAGACAAATTGAATCCTGATAGTTAACACACCAGGAAACACTGCAGCCCCACCCCTGCCTCTGGTTCTAGTGTCGGAAGACGAAGGCTACTCCAAGGACCCCCTAAGGAGGATTCCATTACTGCATAATAAGGAGGCTGCCCATGGTGAACTACACAGAAGAGACAGGCGACAAATGGGTGTCTCTGGCACGTTATCTTCTGCAGCATGTAGATGGAGGTCCTGGGTGACTGCATTTCCCTAGGGTGACATCTCAGTGAGGGGTCTATAGTCCCTGCCCAGAGCCTGGTGAGGAGGAAGTGTGTGCTGGAACGACAGCTTAGGCGTTCCTGTTTCTGCCAGTCCTGGTCATAGCTGCCTAGAGACTAGCTCTCCCCTGTATCTGAGGGTGACTCCCTAAAGTCTGAGCTGTCCCTTGAAGCTGGCATTTCTGCAAATCCTGGAAACCAGAGGAGGTGCTTTAGAGCTCACGCTAAATGCAGCCAGCCCTCAGCTTTGCCCAGCACACAGGCACAGAGCCCTTGGCACGCTCAAAGCCTCGTTTCCAGCCTTGAAAGAGCTGGCCTTCTCAGCCAGCTGAGCCCGTGGGAGTGTTCTGAAAAGAAACCCGATGTCTCAAGTATTTGCCATCATTAGTAGTATTATTCCCGTTTTATCCTCAGCCGACGGGGAACTGGGGAGGCCCAGGCTGGCTCCAGGGGGGGTGCTGTCTGTGTGGCCCACAGAGGCTGGGCATGAGGACAGTCCCAGGCTTCTAGGAACCATGTTCCCATGGCTTTATTCCCTCAGTGGTGGCAGGGCTCACTTCTGTTCAAACCAGGGCTGCCTTCTCAGCCTTTTAAATCTGGCCGAACACTTGGGAGGGGGGCGCTGTTTCTGATGATAAGGAGTCAGCCATTTCAATTTGCCCGTGTCTCAGGGGAGGGCAGGTAGCTGGGCAACGGTGTGAGGGGTAGTGAAGGGTTAAGGGTTTTGGAATCAGAAGCCCCTACTGGCCCTTCAGATGCAGCCCTGAGCAGTGTGCCTCCAGAGTACATCTAGGAGCTCCATGCTGAGGCCAGGATACGGGGTGCCAGCCAGTTTGTTCCAGTGGAGAACTGTAAACCTGAAAGATGGAAGGCCTTGGGGGATCGAGGATCTTATTGCAGTCCCAGCAGGGTGGTGGTGGTAGGTGACCAGACCTAGAAACATACCCATATATCTCCTTGGGATGGAAGCACGGGGACTGTAGTCTGCTGAGGACGGACGACCGGTGCCTTATGTTTTCCGTTTTGTTTTTATTTCCCTTTCTCTTCTATCCCCTTGAAGCTGAGTCCAGCCTGCAGCAGACTCTTTTGAGCAGTGCGGAGTTATCTGTGCACACAGGCTTCCTCTGTTGCATGATGCCTGTGAGGCCTGTGAGCCTCCTGAGTGAACTCCACCCAAGGTCTGGGCCAGGAGCCTCTCTCTCACCGCCCCTCCCCTCACCCCTAATCCTGTACAGTAGGGCAGCATCAGGTGAGAGCTTTGCTAAGTGCTACTGAGGAACATTTATGAGCTAGTTGGTCTGCCCGACCTGTTAGGTGCTGGGCAGAACAAGCTTCGCCCTCTAGGTGGGGGATGGGTCGTGGGGTTTCAGAAATGCTAAACTGTTCACAGAAGGCCTGTTCTTCCTGAAGACATCAGGACAGCCTCATCTCCCCCTCTGTCTGACCTCCTGGGCATCTCTAAGGAGAGACCCAGCAACAAGAGCAGCACCCCAAGTGGGTGGCTGGAAAACCTTTGCAGCCAACACTGCTTCATTTTATTTGTGGAGCTGGCTGGATTCGAACCCTGGGCTTTGTGAGTGCCAGGCAAGGGTTCTACTACTGAACTAACTACATGCCCAGGCCAACCCTTCTTTGAATAAGCAAGAAGAGATCAAGGTGGGGAGGGAAAAAGACAGAAACGATAGAGCAAGTTGGCTGGAGAGAGAATGTATGCTACAGGGGTCAGTGAGATGGCTCAGCTGCTAAAGGGGCTTGCTGCCAAGCCTGAGAATCTGAGTTCGGTTCCCAGAGTGCTCATGATGGAAGGAGAGAGGCAACTCCCACAAATTGTCCTCTGGCCTCCACACACATGCTGGGGTCTATGTGAGCCTCCCTCCAAATAAAAAGAAATAAACCATAAAAATAAAAAATATTTAAAACTAGAATTATCAAGGAAGGAAGCAAACAGAGCCCTCAGACACCCTGGATAAGCTGCTGGTGTTTACAGCCACGCTGAGACCCCCACGCTATCTGTGCACCACATCATACCCTAACGCAGCAAATTCTGGGAGCCGAGTGGTGGTTTTAATGGCAACACTTGGGAGGTAGAAGCAGGCAGATCTCTGTGAGTTCAAAGCCAGTCTGGTCTACAAAGTGAATTCCTGAACTGCCAACGCTATACAGTCAGACCCTATCTCAAAAAAAAAAAAAAAAGTAATTTGGGGGATGAACAAAGATATGTGTTTAAGGATATTCACCAGATATTATAGTATCAGGAAATGGATACAACTAAATGTCCAGACATGGAACCCTGGACACCTGCAAGCCATTAAAAATCATGTATTAAACGTAATTCCCTGGAAAATGCGGAGACCAAGACAGACTGACTGACTGGAAACGTGGGTGACTTTTATTTCCTCCCTGTATGATCCGTCTCTAATTTCCTATAATGAAAGAATTTACTCAGTAATCAGAAAATAAAAACACCGTTGTTTTATTTTTAAAGTAGTGCCGCAGGGTGTGTGGTTTCAATGCTAACATTTATTTATGTAGAATTTATTTAAGAAAGCACGGACCAACCCTTGTGGCCGGGGGACGCAGGATTCTGGCGAATTGTTCACAGTTCTGGACTCTCGGTTTCGCCATCAACAGACTATAAAGCTTCTGTGTGTGTTCTGAGTGTGTCTGTGGGTGTGTGTCTGTGTGCATGTGTCTGTGTCTGTGGGTGTGTGTCTGTATGTCTGTGGGTGTGTGACTGTGTGTCTGTGTGCATGTGTCTGTGTCTGTGGGTGTGTGTCTGTGGGTGGGTGTCTGTATGTCTGTGTGTCTGTGTGTATGTCTGTATGTCTGTGGGTGTATGTCTGTGTGTCTGTGTGTCTGTATGTCTGTATGTCTGTGGGTGTGTGTCTGTATGTCTGTGTGTCTGTGTGCATGTGTCTGTGTGTCTGTATGTCTGTGGGTGTGTGTCTGTATGTCTGTGGGTGTGTGTCTGTATGTCTGTGTGTCTGTGTACATGTGTCTGTGTGTCTGTATGTCTGTGGGTGTGTGTCTGTATGTCTGTGTGTCTGAGTGCATGTGTCTGTGGGTGTGTGTCTGTGGGTGTGTGTCTGTATGTCTATGTGTCTGTGTGTATGTCTGTATGTCTGTGGGTGTGTGTCTGTGTGTCTGTGTGCATGTGTCTGTGTCTGTGTGTCTGTATGTCTGTGGGTGTGTGTCTGTATGTCTGTGTGTCTGTGTGCATGTGTCTGTGTCTGTATAACATGATCCAGTCTCCCAAAGCCTGAGCTTTGTGCTGGCTTAGCTGCTGGCACAGATGTTATTTCTCCCATGGTCATTGCATCTGCTTCCAAGGGAGAGGACACAGAAGCACTGAGTCCAGTCTTAAGTTGCAAAGCCACGTACAGCCCAGTCGGGGAGATGAGCTGGGTTGGCCCATGGTGCAAAAACTGCAGAGTGTTTACAGAGGATTGAAGGACTCCGAGAAAACAAAGAGAGAGAGAATAAGGCTTTGGAAGTAGGGACAGGAAGGAGGGAGAGAAGAGGACCCAGTAGACGTCTCTGCCTTGAGCTACTCACAGTCCTCCATCAGGCTTGGAGCAGTGCTCCACCAGGCTCTGAGCAGTGCTCCATCAGGCTCTGAGCATCTTTCCTGGTGCCCACCATCTGCCTCAGCTCCTGGCTACCCCACAGCTGTGTTCGTGGTACCAGGGACAGGTGCTAGGAAGGATGCTGAGTAGCCAGTGTGGATCCAGTTGTGCTGTGACCACACTGGGACTCAGATGTGCACAGCCGAAGCACAGAGTGTCCTGAAGTTGCAGGGACAGACACCAAGATGAACTCAGGGAAGCCACTGACAAGCCTTGGAATCCAACTGGTAGACATAATAAGTAGCAAGAATAACCTGAGATGTCAGTGGAGGACACAGAAAGCTGGAGGCGTATCTGCAGGGGTGTGGGCCTGATAATCTGCCTCTGCTTACAGGCAATGGTCAGCCCCCTGCTGGGCCCCTTGAGGCTCCTGTATACACCTGTCCTTCACAGAACCTGGAGAAAGTCCATTCAGCTAGAATGGCTGGCCAGGAAGCTCCAGGGATCCACTCTCTTATCTCAATCTCCCCAGAACTAAGATTGCTGGCAGGGTTAGTGTAAGGGAAGATGGAAGAACAGGGTCTCACAGAGCCCAGGCTGGCCTTGAACCCATGATGTAACTTAGGTTAAACCTTGAACTCCGGATCCCACTGCCAGCATTCCCCAGTTTATGTGGTGTTGGGCCTTTGTGCATGCTGGGCGAGGACTCTACCCACTGAGCCACATTTCCAGCTCCAAGGAGAAGATTCTTATACACACATACACTCTCTAGTTGACCATCACAAGAGCTCTCATACTATGGATACAGAGACCGAGGCTCAAAGAGGCCACGAATTGACGGGAGCCAGCAAGCCCCCCGGACTGGTTTGGTTCAAAAATTAATCTTTTGGGCTTTACACTGAGTTGTCTGTTCAGGAGTGACTCCAGACACTGCAGTCAGGTGAGCAGAACATAGAGCCCGGCCCACAGAAGCACCGCAGGAAGGAAGACAGCACACATAGGGCACTGTGAGGCCTCCTTCCTTCATTTTCTATATCACTAGCCCTTTTTTTTTTCTGACAAAGCAGCTTCTGTAATTAAAAAATCAGAGAGGGGAGGGGAGGGGAGGGGAGGGGAGGGGAGGGGAGGGGAGGGGAGAGAGGGGAGGGGAGGGGAGAGGAGGGAAGGGGGAAAGGGGAGGGGGAGGGGGAGGGAGAGAGGTAGAGGCCAGCCCATGAGCACATGGGATGGGAGATGGGAAGAGGAGAGCAAGAGAGAAGCAAGAGGTAAGAGAGAAAGGAAGGGGGCAAGCAGCCCCTTCTATAGTGGTATAGTGGGTCAGGCACCCCTGGCTGTTGCCAGGGTGGGGGTGGAGTTTAAAGAGAATGCTAATATCTTCCCTCTTTACCCCTGAAGTACAAGCTGCAGGGCAGCTATTTAGAGCTGTCTGAACCTTGAGCCCACCTGCCCCCAACCCCTGACACTTCTGCCTGAGGCCTCACCAAGCCCTTGAAAGGCAAGAGAGTGGAAGCCAGAGATGGCCTCCACCAGCCCCTCTCTCTCCCTGTCTCCCGTGAACTCCAGCCAGATTCCTACATCCTTTGTTGGTTGGAGGGGGCCCTGGGGGCCCCCAGGCAGGACTCAGGTTTATAGGGCTGGATTCTACATATCGCAAGTGACCCTGGCCCATGGTGACCATAACACGCTATGACATCTGTCAGCCCTTCTCCAATCAGTATACTGTGATGGCTCAGGGTGGAAGATGGGCGTCTGGGGCTGGGAACGGGAGATACTGTGGGCTCATGGCACACTAGGTTTCATTATCCCCATGTCGCTCCCAGAGTCTGCCTGGAGCTCCCACTGTGTGACGGTTTGGGGCCAACCCGGTGGCAAGCTACCATCCCTGACTGTCCTCCAGGGGTTCACTCTGGCCCCCTCGTGAGGGAGAGCGAGCAGCGCAATATGACAGAGACCGTTTCAGAGTGTCACTGACAAGGAAATGAGCCATGTGGTGTCACATGGCCAGTCTTTCCAAGGTCATAGGAGGGGTAGGTTTGAAGGCTGTGGGCAGCAGCAGCATGGCATTACGAGGCCCTGGGAGACATCGTCAGGGTTGACAAAGGATGGGACCTCTGCTATGTGCAATTGTAGAGCCTCCCAACAGCTTTGCCTTGAAGGGAAGGTGTGAACTCCTCAGCCTGCCCGGGAATGCTTTGTTCTTAAGCATGTGTGGTTGTTGTTATTTTCCTATGTCACTTCCTTTTATTTATTTGCTTTGCCTGTTTCCATTTTCTCTCCTTTGTGCATGCATGGAATTTTTTTTTTGCATGTGTGTGCGTGTGTGTGTGGGGGGGGGGCATGCATGCACTGGCATCTGGAGGCCTGAGATTGATATCAAGAATTACCCCCAAGCTGGAGAGCAGTTAAGAGCACCAACTGCTCTTCCAGAGGTCCTGAGTTCAATTCCCAACAACCACATGGTGGCTTGTTATTAGACGCGTTCTCACGACCGGCCAGGAAGAACACCACAGACCAGAATCTTCTGCGGCAAAGCTTTATTCTTACATCTTCAGGAACAGAGTGCAAGAAGCAAGAGAGCAAGAAGCAAGAGAGAGAGAAAAGCAAGAGAGCGAAAAAGCAAGAGAGAGAGCGAGAGACAAGAGAGAGAGAGAACGAAACCCCGTCCCTCTTAAGGAGCATTCTCCTTCGCCTCGGACGTGTCACTCCCTGATTGGCTGCAGCCCATCGGCCGAGTTGACGTCACGGGGAAGGCAGAGCACAAGTAGTCATAAGATACCCTTGGCACATGCGCAGATTATTTGTTTACCACTTAGAACACAGCTGTCAGCGCCATCTTGTAACGGCGAATGTGGGCGCGGCTCCCAACATCTCCCCCTATCCTTTTAATAAGAGCAAATAGGCCACCCATATTAATGAGAGTGGAGATAGAGGTCAAATCCCCAGTGTGTAGGTAAAGGAGCCATGTACAGGATTAGCTCTTAGGCTTACAGGCTTTTACCCAGAGCAACCCTGACCTGTTCCCGTGTCGTTTTGCCTGGGGGAAGGGAACTAGGACACTGAACCTTCATGAAAGATGACATGTCTCCCTAGAATAGGCTCATATATGCCGCAGAGCCTTTCCATTGCAGTGCTTAGCCTTGCAACTCTCTCGGGCTGCTGAAGCACACTCACTCCATCTCGTGCAATGAGTCTAGCCTCGTGAGATATAAGAGCTGAGTGGCCAGCGACCTATTGCCTAAGCATAGATAACCATATATCAGGGGGAGCTCCATGTTCTAGTCCTGCAAGCGCCTGGGCAATAACCACCTTGTCTCTCCTAGTTTAGGCCTTAAGCTTACAGACCAATCAAAGAAGCAACACTAATCCACAGCAAAGTGTATCTCCAAATAATATTAATCCCACCCATTTTTTAAAGAAGGAAAATGCTGAGGAGATCCAATTGGGTAATCCTTTGGTCAGCGACAGGTCCAAGCGCGTGGAGTTGACCTGAAGTCTCAATTCCCGAAGGATCTGTTCAAATTCAGCCATCCAATTCTGTAACATATACTGAAAAAGACTTTTTGACAAATTAGCTGCCCTAGTAAATTTAACATACTGAATGGAAATAACACACAATCCCGGAAACTTTTGTTCACATCCCAGCTGAGTTATTTGTCATAATACATCTAGTTGTATCTGGACAAGATCTATGAGTTGATTAACCAGCATGAGACCTCTCTGTATCTTGACATTAGCTGAGGCCTGTTCATCTATGACTGTAGTCACTGAGGCTGACAAAGTGTTAATGGTGTCAGTCGTCTGGACCTGTCCAGACAGAGCCAAGGCTGTCTGAATTAAGGCCAAACCCAGTTCCTAGTTAGTGGTAAAAAAGCAGGAGAATACTTGAGCATTATACATCACCGTCATTGGGAGTGGAAATGTCGACATTATCCCCCAACGCTGCTCTCTCTTTATTATTGACGCCCTGGACATCACCAAGACGAGGGACATTAGTATTCCCTTGGTCAGTCTGGATTTTTCGGGTGAGTCTTTCTGGTAACCAAAATGGGTTGTCTTCATTCTGTGGGAAAACACAGATAGCTCCCCTGGATCTTATCAAAATAGGATCCGGGCCATACCATTTATTATCAAGGACATTTTTCCATTTAACCATCTCATTGGGCCTATCTGGCTCTGTACAATGACGTTCAGCCGCAGTATGGCCATGAGCATCAATATTTAAAAAATTGAGTGTAAAGAGTGCCAAAGACACCGACACTCTTGGTGCTCGGGGTACAGTCTCCTCAAAAGTTCCCCTCTTCTGTTTTATAAGATAGGTTTTGAGGGTGCGATGCGCACGCTCAACAATACCCTGTCCTTGAGGGTTGTATGGAAGTCCAGTCAGGTGGGTTACGTCCATCTGACGGCAGAACTGCTGGAATTTTTGAGACGTATAAGCTGGTCCATTATCAGTCTTAAGGAGTCTGGGTTTCCCCCAAGCACTCCATGCCTCAAGACAATGTTGAATCACATGTGAGGCTTTTTCTCCGGTTAACGGAGAAGCAAACATGATGCCAGAACATGTGTCAATGGACACATGGAGATATTGAAGTTTTCCAAAGGAAGAAACATGTGTAACATCCATTTGCCAGACCTGTAGAGGTCGAATACCGCGTGGGTTAATTCCCACATGAGGAACTGGCAAGAACTCACAGCAGCTTTGACATTGAGTAACAATGTCACGGGCTTCTTTTCTTGTCAAGGAGAAACGACTGCGTAATGTTTCAGCCGTCACATGAAAATTGTTATGAAAGTTTCTTGCAGCCTCTACCGGGGATGATAGGGCAGCAGCCACCACTTTAGTGGCCTTATCTGCCAAATCATTTCCCAGAGCCATGGGGCCAGGTAGGCCTGAATGGGCTCTAACATGAGTAATATAAACAGGAGATCTTCTAGATAACAAAACTAATTGTATCTGCTGAAAAATATTGGCAACTCTACTGGAAGGCTTAATCACTCCAGCCACTTCTAAAAGATTTACTGCATTTACCACATAACAGGAATCTGACACAATATTAAGGGGTTCTAAAAAGGTTTTTAAAACTTCTAAGACCACTAAACATTCTACCACTTGCGGTGAATTTTCATTATATTGTTTGGATACCACTTTACCATTAGCCACATAGGCACCTATGCCAGTTTTTGATCCATCAGTATATACCACAATCCCATTTTTAAGTGGGTTTCTTACTGTTATTTGTGGAAACACAACAGATTGATTTTGGGCAAACTGTAAGATTGGATGTTTTGGATAATGGTTATCTATTTTTCCTGAAAAGGAGGTAACTAAAACTGCCCAATCATTAGATGCGGCTGCCAAGGTTTGAACCTGTGCAGCGGTATAAGGTACAATTAAAAGATATGGACTTTGCCCAAAGTGGGTGATTGCTGCTTTTAGGCCTTTAAGGGCAAGCTGTGCAATTGCATCAGGATACCAATCTATTATTTTAGCTGGGGATACGTTTGGATGGATCCACAACAATGGCCCATTCTGCCACAAAACTGCAGTTGGCAATTGTGCTGTCTTAAAGACACACAAACTGAAAGGTTGCGAATCCTCAATACGTTGTAATTGTGCATTCTGTAAGGCCTTTTCCACTTTTTGTAAGGCCTGGTTAGCAGCTAGAGTAAGAGTCCTAGGGGAGGAGATATGAGGATCTCCTTCTAAAATACTAAACAAAGGCCTTAACTCAGCGGAAGGAATCTTTAAAAAAGGTCTAAGCCAATTAATATCTCCCAACAGCTTTTGAAAATCATTTAAGGTATGGAGGTGATCTCTTCTTATCTCTACCTTTTGGGGCACAATCTTATCTGGGGACACCACAGAGCCCAAGAATTGTCCTGTATCAGAAATTTGGACCTTTTCTGTGGCTATCTGTAAACCCCACTGACTTAAAGTTTTAAGTAGAAAAGGATATGCCTTTTGTAGCATGGTAAGGTCTTTATGGCACAGGAGGATGTCATCCATGTAAAGGAGCAAAATTAAAGAGGGGAATTGTTCCCTCACTGGCAAAAGAGCTTCTTGCACATAAAGTTGACACATAGTAGGACTATTGGACATTCCCTGTGGTAAGACCTTCCATTGATACCTCTTATCAGGTTCCATGTGATTAATAGAGGGGATGGTAAAGGCAAATCTGGGCCTATCCCTTGGACACAAAGGTATAGAAAAGAAACAATCTTTAATATCTATAATAATTAAATTCCAGCCACGTGGTAAGGCGGAAAGTACAGGGAGACCCCTCTGTACTGGGCCAAATAAGTTCATTTGCTCATTAATGGCTCTGAGGTCATGGAGCAGTCTCCACTTTCCTGACTTTTTCTTAATTACAAAAATTGGAGTATTCCAAGGTGAGGTAGATGGCTCAATATGGCCTAGTTTTAATTGTTCCTCTACCAGTTGAATCACAGCTTCTAGTTTTTCAGAGGATAGGTGCCATTGAGGAACCCACACTGGGTCCCCTGTTTTCCATGGTATGGGTCGTGCTGCCCCAATGGCCGCTAAGGAAAACCCAGACCCTGTCTGTCTTGGTTTCCATTAGGTGAGATGGGCTCTATCCTTCCCTGTTCTTGATGTCCTAACCCTTTTCCTTCTTTATAACCCATCTTTGCCATGATATTTTTTGCTTTAGCTGAATACCCTCCCGATGGGGCGTTTTCATTGGACAAAATAAGGCCCAGATGCTGCATAATATCCCTTCCCCAGAGGTTAACCGGGAGTGGGAGCACATAAGGTATGAATTTCCCTTGCTGTCCTTCAGAGGATTCCCACGTCAAGGCAACGGAGCTTATAGTGGGACATGATTGATATCCTAGGCCCTGTAATGAATGAGATGACTCTGTGGTGGGCCATGCTTTGGGCCACCAATGTGTAGAAATTATACTTTTATCTGCTCCGGTATCAAGGATGCCTTCAAACTCTTTTCCGTTGATCTTAAGGCGGAGCTTAGGTCTATCATTTAAAGATACAACCAAATAGGCAGAATCATTTCCTGAGGAGCCCATTTTCTTTATCTCAGGTCCTGCAGATTTCTCCCTGGTATTATCAGGGAGGAGCAGCAGCTGAGCTATCCTATCTCCTTTACCAATAGAAAAAACGCCCTTAGGGCTTGAGCACAGGACCTGTATTTCAGGGGAATGTTGACAATCCATAACTCCAGGGTGGACTACTAAGCCCTGCAAGGTGAGTGAACCCCGGCCGAGAATAAGGCCCATGGTTCCCGGGGGCAAGGATGGTATAGGCTCCACCGGCACCGGCTGAATACTCATTTGAGGCATTAATAGGAAGTCGGAGGCGGCACGCAGGTCCACCCTTGTGGGTCTTCCTGGGTCGCCTCTCTGACTGCTTCCTGGGTCCTGACAAACCGGTTCCCATATCTTTGAGGGCCCTGGGACCGAGGGCCCGATGACCCGTTTTTTGGCACATCAGTTGATTGACTATCAGGTGGGGGAAGGACTCTGCCCTTTATATCCCTCACAGAGCGACACTGGTCAGCTCTATGATAACCCTTGCCACACTTAGAGCAAAGAGTGAGAGTCCCTCCCTGTTTATCTGGAGCTCTGCAATCTTTCTTAAAATGCCCAGGCTTTCCGCAGTTAAAACATGTCCTCTGATCATTTCTGCTCATGGAGCGGTTCTGAGATTGGAGGATGGCGGCCGCTAAGCCTGCATTGGTGAGAGGTCCCCCAAGCTCTCGACAGACCCTGAGCCAGTCTTGTAAGCCTTTGTTCTTTCTTGGGGCTATGGCCGCTCGGCACTCCTTTGTGGCTTGCTCATAGATTAGCTGTTCTATTAGAGGCGCAGCTTGCTCTGACTCTCCAAAAATACGCTCTGCTGCCTCTGTCATTCTGGCCACAAAATCTGAGAAGGATTCCTGAGGTCCCTGGATTATCTTTGTTAACTGACCAGTGGTTTCACCTGCTCGAGAGAGCGCCTTCCAGGCCCTAATAGCCGTGGAAGAAATCTGGGCATAAGCTCCCCAATGGTAGTTTGTCTGATCAGCAGAATAAGCTCCCTGACCCGTTAACAAGTCAAAAGTCCAATCTCTCTGCTCTGGAGTCAAAGCAGCTGCGTTTGCTCGGGCCTGCGCTTGTGCAGCTTCGTGCCAAAGCGCTCTCCATTCCATATATTTGCCCATACTAGGGAGAGCGGCTTTTACAACCGTTTGCCAGTCAGCAGGAGTTAGTGCCATGCCGGCAAGCCTGTCTAACTGCACCAAGGTAAAATTAGCATTGGTTCCGTATTTACGAACCGACTCGGCAATTTCTTTAATTTGTAAGTATTCTACCGGAGCGTGGACACGCCCACCCTCGGCTCCTTCAAAGACCGGAAATGCCTGTTGTATTTTCCTTTGTTCCTCTCTGGGAATGAATGAGTCTGCGCACTGCCTCTCTGCGCACTGCCTCTCTGCGCATTGCTGACGCACTACGCAGGGCGGGGACTCCGCATAGGGTGGACCTTGAAGCCGACTGCCCTGAGGCCAATCAGCAAACTGGCCTTCGCCAGCCGCTTTTGGCTTTTTTCTTGACCAATTAGCTGGCTGGTAATGGGCTGCTTCTTCCTCCCAGTCTGTTTCCTCAGAGGAGAATTCTTCATCTGCTTCAGAACTACTAAGAGCTGGCTTCCTGAGCTCATCCAGTGACGAGTATCTCCTAGAGACCTCCGCTAATTGATCTTTCTTCTTTTCCCTTTTTCCTCTTTTTCTTCTAATCTCTCTCCAGGTATTCTTACCTAACCTTAACTTTTCCTCGGGTTCAAGACCCTTGGAAAGGCCTGTATACTTATTTTGTGTACCATATTTTCTCTTTGTTCCTACTCTCTCTCCCCGCTTTACTTCTGATAGCTTGTCCTGAATTTCATCTAGAATCCGCCCTATCTTAACCACTTGATAACATGTGAAAAGGAACAAAAGGGCTCCTAACACCAGAAAAAATTCAAGGCCAAACATTTTCCACTTTACTTCTGATAGACTGTCTTGAATTTCGTTAGAAAGTTCAAGATCAGACTTATCTTGTAAAGCTATACTTACGGGTTACCGCCGTTCCCCAGCTGAAAAGTTCTGAATTCATACAGTTGAATCCTTCTTAACAGTCTGCTTTACGGGAACCTTTATCACCGTCGTTCCCCAGCTGATGAGTTCTGAATTCGGCAGTTGAATCCTTCTCAACAGTCTGTGTTACGGGAACCTTTATAAACGTGATCCGCAGTTCTGGTTCTGAAATGAAGTATCCCTCCTGCGCCAGTCCCGAGTTTTTTTTCTCGTCCCGGAATTCGGCACCAATTGTTATTAGACGCGTTCTCACGACCGGCCAGGAAGAACACCACAGACCAGAATCTTCTGCGGCAAAGCTTTATTCTTACATCTTCAGGAACAGAGTGCAAGAAGCAAGAGAGCAAGAAGCAAGAGAGAGAGAAAAGCAAGAGAGCGAAAAAGCAAGAGAGAGAGCGAGAGACAAGAGAGAGAGAGAACGAAACCCCGTCCCTCTTAAGGAGCATTCTCCTTCGCCTCGGACGTGTCACTCCCTGATTGGCTGCAGCCCATCGGCCGAGTTGACGTCACGGGGAAGGCAGAGCACAAGTAGTCATAAGATACCCTTGGCACATGCGCAGATTATTTGTTTACCACTTAGAACACAGCTGTCAGCGCCATCTTGTAACGGCGAATGTGGGCGCGGCTCCCAACAGTGGCTCACAACCATCTGTAATGGGATCCGATGACCTCTTCTTGAGTGTCTGAAGACAGCTACAGTGTGCTCATATGCATAAAATAAATTGATTAAAATTAAAAAAGAATTATCCTCCATTGATCTTACACTTCATTCAAGGCAGGGTCTCTCAATCAAACTGGAGCTCACTGATACAGCTCTCTCTCTCTCTCTCTCTCTCTCTCTCTCTCTCTCTCTCTCTCTCTGCCTTTTGTGGGCTGGCATAAAAGGAGAGCTATTATGACCATCCAGCGCTTATGTGGGTTTCTTGGATTGCAAACTTTGATCCTCACCTATACAGGGCAACCCCTGCACACTGAGCCATGTCCCCAGTGCTGTCTCACCAGTCTAACACACATGCTTCAGTCTCTCCTGCTGAGTGCGGAGGACAGAAAGCAATGACGTAATGCAGTGGACCCCAAGAGTGCTAAACACCTTAGCAGATGGGCTGTGGGGTGGGATTTACACTGGGAGACACTGCAGCTTAGCCACGGTGGAGAGACTATGGCCCAGGCCTGCAGTGCCATCAGCGGAGGGGGCCGATTTCCACCCATGTGGAGAATGCTGCTTCCCTGGCTGCCCCTTGCAAGGAGAGGAGCAGGGAGTGGCCCTGACTGACAGTTGCTACGCAGGGCAGTGGCCCCTGCGCCAGCTTGTTCACAGCGCCTGTCATCGCGTGCTGTCAGCACAGCTCTCTGCCACAGATTAATTTATGCCTGGAGTGTCACACGTCCACACAGACTGTATGTATTTAAGCCATCACAAGACTGTTCTTGATGAGCACTGTCTCATTGACAGGTATTCGGTTGGGGAGGCTCCCTGGTTGTGTTCAGTCCTGGGACACTGGCAACCCAACGGCAGGGCCGAGGAAGGGTGGAGAAGGAAGCCAAGGACCTTGTGGTTGTGATGTGTGGCCAGTGATGGGGCACCTAGCCACTGTGAGATTTCCAGGAAGCCAATGACAGCTATGGGTCCTCCTCAGAGCTTCCAGAACATCTGCCTTCCTCCTCTCCGATGTGAATATGAACTTCCGTCCTGGGCTCCAGGCTAGATTCTCAACTCAGCCTCATGTGTAGCTGTAAATGTACACAGGCGGAGCATAACTGATATTTGCAAAGTGTCAGCCAGTCTGAGCTCATATCCTCGAGGAGACAAGGAGGACTGTCCGGTTGGCTATAACCTTGTCTCACAGAGTGAAGGAGAGCTGAGGAGCATCTTGGGATACTACACAAAGCTTGAGCTGTGTTCCAAGTGCTCACTGTTTTTGGATGGACCAAGGTCCTGTTTAGTATAAGATTTGTTTGTTCAACATTGAAATCAAAGGACACGTGAGCTAACAAGCAGTCAGGGCCTAAATGGCTTGTAAGACCCTTAAGGAAAACAGCTGAGTTTGCTCAGTGTATCTGAGGCCACACTGGTCACTTTCCAGGACTGATGTGACAAACTGATAGAAATTTTGGAGTAGTTCTTTTTTGTTTGATTGTTTTTCAAGACAGAGTTTCTCTATGTAGTCCTGGGTGACCTGGAACTCACTCTGTAGACCAGCTACCCTTGAACCTAGAGATCTACTTACCTCTGCCTTTCAAGTACTGGGTTTAAAGGTGTGCACCACCACTTCCCAGCAATTTTGGAGTTATTAACACAGCACCAGCCATGTATGGAAGTGCATACCTTCAGTCCCAGCACTCTAGAAGCAGAGGCATGAAGACAACAGTGCATTTGAGGCCAGCAAAATCTACATAGTGGGTTTCAGGTCAGCCAAGATGTGATGGTCTGTATATGCTCTGTCCAGGGAGTGGCACTATTAGAAGGTGTGGTCTTGTTGGAGTAGGTGTGTTACTGTGGGTGCGGGCTATAAGACTCTCATCCTAGCTGCCTAGAAGCCAGTATTCTGCTAGCAGTCTTCAGATGAAGATGTAGAACTCTCAGCTCCTCCTGTACCATCCTTGCCTGGATGCTGCCACACTCAAACCTTGATGATAATGGACTGAACCTCTGAACCTGTAAGCCAGCCCCAATTAAATGCTGTCCTTTTTAAGACTTGCCTCGGTCATGGTGTCTGCTCACAGCAATAAAACTCTAACTAAGCAATGAGACCCTTGCTCAGACTAAAATCAACAGTTACAACCATGAAGTTCTGGAAGCTAGAAGTCTGAAGGGCATCTCCTTCACTGGACAGGAAGCAAGCAGGCTGGGGCTTTCTGGAGGCCCTGGAGGGAGGGCCTTGTATTTTCTTGCTTACCCATGATCCTAGGATGGTAGTCCTCCCTCCACTCCAAAGCTGGACCCTAAAATATGGAGACCAAGTCCATCTTTAGGAACATGTCACCACTTAGATTTTCCATGTTGTTGGTTTTTTTCCCCCTGGCTCTCCTACAGAGATGTTTTAACCACATATCACAAGATAGTGGCTGCAGCGATACTCATCTTGAGCGATGCCCTTCTCTGTGCCAGGGAGTGTGACTCTGGCTCTCTGTCACCACCTGCTTCCCAGGACACCTTACAGCCCACACATCATGTTCCTAACTAACATGGTCTCTGTCTCAGCCACCTCCTGTGCATTCCCTATGCTGTCTCTGTGAAATCTGAAGTCACTGTTTCCATTGACTTTCTCCCCAGTCACCTGTGAGGGCCCCAGGGGACCTTCTCTGATGTGACCATCCCTTGTCCCAGTGCCATGGAGCATTCGTAGCCTGAGGCAGGTGTTTGGTCAGATGGGTGGGAGGAAGGAACCTCAGGCTCCCACACATTTCTCCCTCTAGCCCTATGAAGCGGGTTGCAGGTCTGAGAAGCCTAAGGGAGCTCTGGGGTTTGAGTCTGACCAGCCTTGACATTCTGTGACCCTAGCCAAGCTCAGGCTGGCTCTGGGAAGAGAGCATGTGGCCGGAGTAGCTCCTCTTGGCCCTGTCTTTGGAGAAGACTCCTTTGTACTGAGTATCAAGGTACTCAAAGGTCATCATTTAAGGATCTCATTAGTAACAGGGTCCCTGTGGGTGGAGGAAGCTTGTCTCCTGCACTGCAGGAAGCTGGGCAGTGTTCACTGAGAATCCATGGCAGCTGCAGAATCGAGGAAGAGGAGCTGGCCTGATGTGAACAACTGGCTCCTGCTGAACCTGCAGCTCTCTTCTTCAGTCAATGTCTCTCTTTGATTCCCCAGAGCCAGCTTACAGCCAGCAGAACACATAGCACATCCTTTTCCCATTTCACAGAGTTTGGGCAGTTATTTTGCCGATGACTAAACTATTACTGGGAAGAACAGAATTCATTCCCTAATCTATGTGACCCTGGACAGGAGTCTCTTACCCTGACATTAGGTTAGAGGACAAAGAGTTTCACCCCTGTGGGGTGGAGGGAGTTCAGGAAGGGAGAGGCTGTGCTGGGGATGGAACCCGGGGCTCCCCCATGCTATTTGGGCAAACATTCTACCAACCGAGCTACAGTCCCAGGCCGGCAGGCAGGCAGTGTTTATAACAGAAACGCCAAGTTTTCTCAGCTAGAGTCCCTTCTGCAACAGACCGTGTCCTGAAGATTAGATTTGTAGACAGAAACATGAACAACGCACGCACATGGGAGCCAATGCATAGGGAGCCCCATGCTCCTTCTCGAAGCCCAAAGAAATCAGTGGCTGTCCGCATGAAGATCCTTCACTTCCTAGCCAGATTGGTGAGTCCCTGCCAGGAGGGGAAGTTTGGTAATGCCTTTGAAATCCTTTCCAATTGCCATTCTGGGTCCACGCGAAATAGAATTTCATTACAGTTTTTTTTTTAATTCCAAACATTAGCGGAGACTTTTTATTTTAAATGTGCATAAATATTTGTAATCGGCCCTGCTTGGACTGAAGATAAACAGTCACAAACAGTATTGTGACCGCAGTCCCCTCCGCTAACAACTTCCTCAGAGAGGAACGGTTGGGTTAATCAAAAGGAAATTGACTGCAGCTGTGGCCAACCTGGGGCTTGGGGGCAGCACTCGTGGTAAGAGTCCTCAGCAGAGGCTTACTTCGGAAGGAGTGCTGGGACACCCTAAGACGCTCCGGCTCTCCTCTCCTCTCCTCTCGGGGATTCGGAGCCCGCGCTGCCAGGGTTCTTAGAACACCGCTGACCACGGCGGGCCTTTTGGCATCCAGAACTGGGTGCTAACCCGAACATTCGACGGTTTGGAAATGTCATATGAAAGACCACGTATTGTTTTAATTTATACCTCAACACTCTCCCACTCGGCCACAGAAAGAAAGTCAGGTCCCAGGTCAGTTCTGCTGTCTGCTCAACCAAGGTTAGCGCTTGACTGGTATCTGGAGGGAGGTGAAGGGGTGTTGGGGCAGGCCGCACCCTCGGGCTGGTCCTCCGGACTCCCACTGTCTAGGGGACCTCCCAGGGACTCCGTCCCAGGTTGTAGGACTCCTGAGCCCTATCTCCGTGGTCCAATCAGAGCTGGAGCTGCAGACCTCCAGGGTCAGGGTTAAATGGGGTCATTGGTTCATTCATTAAAGAAGTACTTATGCAGGGTCCACACTGCTCTTGCTTAAGAGAGACATCAAAGGCTCCTTGTAGGAAGCGTGCATTCTAGAGGGAGGGAGGTGGGGCATTCGCTAAGTGTGGGGGCGGAGTTAGGGCTGGGAAGAAAATGAAGGCAGCAGCCAGTTAGTGAAGTGGGTGGCGCCGGCTCACTTTGCATTGGTCATTTAAGATTTCTTTGCAGCGGGGCTCATTTTCCAGGGATAACAGACCCCAGTAGGTCCGAATTGAAAAGATCAGAATCTGAAGTCAAGGTGGCAGGTTTGAATCCACTCCTGAGTTACCCATGATGCCTTGCTTTCTCAGCCATGCAGTTAAGGCAGTAGCCAGGCCTGCAGAGCTGATGATCTTCCAGTCTCTTTATAGAGCCTCGCTGTGGCCACCCGGAACCCCAGCCTCCCCTGGATGATATCAGGATATACATTTGCTTTCCCAATCTGTACACTTGTCACCGTTGCCATCGCCGCTGCATAAATGCCTTCCTCTGCAGTTTAAAACACAAGAACAGATATCTTGTAGGTGTGGTTTCTGAAGTGTAGGGGTCTCCTGGGTCAACCTCCGATGAGGAACGATGCTCAGAACCTTCCTGGGAGGGCTTTGCCTTGTTCCGTCTTGTTATTAAACCACAGCTCTGAGCTTGTTCTGTCGAGCACACCTGTAACCCAGTTCTGGTGTTGCATATTGGCAAAGAGCTTCAGTTACGGCAGATGCTGGTTCATGGTGGCACAACTGGCATTGAGACACTGATGGTGCACGCCTTTAGCACCAGCACTCAAGAGACAGAGGCAAGTGGATCTCTAAGTTCAAGGCCAGCCTGGTCTACAGAGAAAGTTCCAGGACAGCCAGGGCTACTCAGTGAGACCCTCCCCCACCTCTCCGTCCCATCCCCCACCTCTCTCTCACACACACAGTGGAGGGGAAGAATTTGTTGAAGTAACACCACCTCATGTTGATTTGATGACAGCTGAAGGTAAGTTTAAGCTTTTGTATTGGAAGGAGCGGAAGAGAAGAAATGCCAGGCAGCCCCTACCCATGGTGATTGGGGCACAAGTCACTTGCTGACCTTTAAAAGCAAGATGGAAGGTCCAGGAAACAGCTCCAAAGGAATTCTAGACACCTAGAGTGGACACTTTGTCCTGGACACACTTTGTTCCTTCTCTCTGGCACCCTTGGAGTTAGGTGTGTCCTGCCAGCCAGCACACGTCCACAAAACATTCATCGTACGGCAGAGCAAAAGCCACCCACTGCATGTCTCCTTCAGGGGCACTGGCCAGCTGCTGGGCCCCAAGATGGGAAGAAAAACGGTTTGAATAATCCTCCGTTGGAAACTGACTCTGGTTATGGGCAAACGTCAGTTTCATCTGTCACTTTGATCCTGTCTGTTTTGGCAAGGGTTTGGGGGAACCGGCTTCTCCAACATGTCTGGGCTTTTCTTGAGAACTCTTTAAAAGAAGCCAAGGAATAAGCTTCATTGTTAGGAGGGGAGGGCGCTGGGGAACATCCTTCCTGCCCAGTTTCCCTTGCTGTAGACGGCCTAGGGCCGATACTTCATCATTTTCCTCTTTATGTCAGTGATGGCTTGACCCAATTACCACCCAGACCGGATGTGAAATCACCCAGGGGATACGCCTCTGGACTTGTCTGCGATAGACTCTTTGGATGGGGTTAACTAAGGTTAAAGACCCACCCTGAAAGTGGCTGAGGTCACCAACCACGTATATACGGTAGGAAGAGATCTGAATACCATCTCTCTCTGTGTCTCGACCCTGGAGGCCACATACCACCATGAATCCCCCACCAGGATGGATATACCCGAGATCTCTGAGCCAAAATGGATCCTTCCTTAAGCTGCTTCTGTCAGGGGTTTGATCAGAGAGATGAGATCAATAGATGCTCCAAAGATGGAGGGGATTTGGGGATACGGAAAGCCAGGCTTCGAACGATAGATTCTTTTGCCTCAGCATGACAGAGTGACAACGCAGGCTGGTAGTGGGGCTAACTCAGGCAGGCCGTCAGAGACACCCGGAGAGGGGCTCACCCCTTACTTGTCTAAGTTCAGAGAGTAACCTTGACTCCTGATAAATCTCAAGCGGCTGGCGGTTCACCATCTTGTCAATAGGCAGGAAATGGGTGAGAAATCAAACGGATTCACCCATTCATCCGGAGGCAGAAGCGTGGCTGTTCAGAGATCTATCTCCTTTCCCCGAAGGAGCATCGACACACGGTAACCTTCCGTGGCAAGGATGTGGGAAGATAGATCAGCCTGTGGCCAGGCCTAGCCTCTCCATGGCTGTGGTGCAGCCTGCAAGCCGCCATGCTTCCAGCTGGCTAAAAACCCTTTGGGCATGGAGAAGATGGGGAATCTCGAAGGCCCTTTCCTTGTCTTTAGCATTCAGGAACTCTGGATTTACAATTCACCTCCTCATTAGGGTTTTTTTTGTTTTTGTTTTTTTTTCCAGCCTCCAGGAGCTTGTCCAGGCTCTCAGATTCCAGAGAGACAGAGAGAAAAATGCAGTGACCGATGTGTCCCTGTCCGGTGGGGTCACACAAGGTGATGCTGTGCCTCTTGCCTCACTCTGAAAAGAAGTAATCTTTTCACGGGGCTGGTGATTCCGGGCTATCACTCCAGCTGCTTGGGAGGCTGAGGCAGGAGGATCACAAGTTTGAGATGTACTGGGGCTAAAGAGGGATTGTTTAAAGCCAGTCTAGGCAACTTAGTGAAACCTTGTATCAAAGTAAGAGAGTTGGGGATGTAGCCCAGTGGTTAGAGCTCTCACCACCCTGGGTCCCATCTCCCATACTGCAGAAAGAAGTGTCCCTTTGTGGGCTGGTTTTCCCACCTGGGTCAGTATTGGGTGGTATCACTGATCTGTTCAAGGAGACCCGTGAGTCTAGCACAGAAGCCACAGTGGCCAGTGCCCCCTCAGTGTCCGAAGGTTGTGCTGGGTGGGGCCAGATGGAGAATTGACTGTCACATCTAACTTTAACTCTGAGGATACCCTGGGCTTTGTGCAGACAGGAGTTACCGAGCTGCTGGCTCTGAGGTCATCACCAACCATGCTAATAAGTAAGGTGTCTTCAGACACAATGCTGTGCCCAGAGACTCACGGGAGAAGCCCTGCTTCCTGGGTTTAATGGAGGTCCCTTGCCCCTCCTGTCTCAGCCTGTCCCTTCCCTGTTAGAGGTGTGAAGAGTGTCAAGAGGAAGCCAGCTGTGACAAGGCCGAGATGAAGGAGCCATGGAAGCAGCCCGGGCAGATGTTCAGGCTTAGCTTCCATCATGAGCTGGCTGCGGGTGGTGCACACCTTGAATCCCAGCAGCAGCAGGACAGAAGTGGGTGGATCTGAAGGCAGCGTAGTCTACAAAGCAAGTTCCAGGACAGCCAGGGCTACTTAGTCGGATCACGTCTCAAAACAGTGGTGGGGGGAGGGGCTGAAGAATTGGCCCTGCAGTTAAGAGCACTTGCAATTCTTCCAGAGTTCCCAAGATCTGTCCCCCATACATACCCACCTCTGTAACTCTTGCTTCAGGGGATCAGATGCCTCTGGTCTCCTAGGCAACACCTGTACTCACATGCAGATAGCCACATGCAGACACACACACACACACACATCCCTACAACTTAAATAATAAAAAATAAATCTTAAAAGGAGAAGACTGAAACAGAGGCATTTAGACTACAAAAGGTGCACACCTTTAGCCAGAGCACTCAGGAGATGCAGACAGGAGGATCAAGGTTCAAGGCTAGCCTTGGCTACATGAGACCTTCTCTTAGAATAATGGAAAGATGGCACAGCAGTTAAGACCAGTAAGAGGACCCAAGTTGAGTTCCCAGAACCCACATGGTGCCTCTCACAGCCCCTGTAACTGTAGATCAAAGGCATCCAACACACTCTCTGGCCCTGGTGGACAACTGTGCTCAGGCATGCCCACACACTAAAAGGTGAATGCTGGGATACATGTTGAGGCAGGATGCTTGCCTAGCGTGTGTGAGGCCCTGTGCTCCACTACCACTGGGTGACAAATTCCTCTGTCTTCGAAGACCTTTATGGTGGTTTCTTCATAACCACCAGCTTTAGTGGAGTGGGTGGACTGCCCCCTTCATTCTCACCTTCGGTTCGTTGTAGAGGGCTTGTAGTCCACCCTGAGCTTGCGGTTTTACCACCATAACCTCATGATACTGCAGCGTTTCACGGAGAGGCGAACCAGCGGTGCTGTCTGAGGTGCGAGAACAGTCAACAGCAATCCCACGTCTCCAAGTTCAGCCTGTGTGGTCGAGGTCCTTATTCTGGTATTCTCGGAGCTATGGCTTCCTGGGGTCATGAGTGGCCACTGTCAGGAGCGTATACTCCTGGGGATAACAATGGACCACCCCGGCTTACTGACCTCTACCACGCATGCGAGTTTCCCCTGCCTTCTCTGCACACAGTGGCATTCTCCCTGAGATCCGGACATGGAAGGCAGGGAGTACAAGGAGCCAGGCTTGGTGTTTCTACTTCAGCAGTGTCACCAGATTAAATTCGGAACGCCGACTTAAATCTGAATTCCAAATAAGCAGTGTTTTATTTACTCTTTTGACGTGTAATGCTCAGGAAATACTTACTTGATACTCAGAATACAGGTCCTGTTTGTTTGTTTGTTTGGGATTTTTCCTAAAGTGGTTGAACCCCAAACCTGAATTAAACTATTCTCCAAAAGAAATTCTAAAAAACGGGATATCAACAGCTTTTGTCCCCTTACATATTAAACTGGCTTTAGTGGTTTGAGGTACACAAAACTGTCTTAATCTCTCATTTGGCTAGCATTGAACTGATGGCAACCCCCCTGTCTCAGCTTCTCAAGTGCTAGGATTACATATTGGAGTCATTATGCCTGAATCAATTTCTTCCCTCCCTCCCATTTTCCCTCTTTCTTTCCTAGCTTTCTGCCATCTTTTCTTCCTTTTGTTTGTTCGTTTTTGAGACAGTGGTTTTTCCTGTGTAGCCCTGGCTAACTAGCCTAACTCAGCTCTGTAGATAAGACTGACTTTGAACTCACAAATCCACCTACCTCTGCCTCCCTTGAATGCTGAAATTAAAGGCATTTGCCACTACTGCCCAGACTTTTCTTCCTTCTTGATATAGGATCTTGCCATGTAGCCCAGGCTAACCCCAGTACTGGAACCACAGGCAACTGTACCCAACTTAAAATGGCCTTTAGCTTGGTTTCTGAGAAGTTGGGGACCCCTTTGCCAGGTCTTCATCTGGCCTCTTTGTCCCTTCCCTTCTCCAACCTGAGACATTGCCTTGGCGAGCACCCCAAGAGGCTGAGCCTAAACGCCTCAGGGAATAAAGGCCCTCAACACAAACACACCCCTCCCCCACGGGATTTTCTCTCCAGTGTTTTCAGCATCTTACTACTTAAACGAAGAGTGGAAGGATACAATCGCCAGCTATCCTTGTCATTTTTGTTCTGTTTGATGCTTAATCAATGTCACTTGTAAGTGACATTAAAAAACATTCCTTGTCAGTCAGGAGTGCCTGCAGGCAAGAGCAACCTCCCTCAGACCTCAAAAGTAATTAAAGACAATCAACCAAAAATGCAAGGAGGCTGTAGGGACGGGATTCCAAACTCCACCCACATCTGCTTCAGGAGTGTTGTCCGAGGGAGCTGTTTACTATTAACCCTTACATGGCCAAGACTCTGGGAGACTAAAGCTGCGTGCGGAGCTGCTGGTTGTCAACACCCAAGCTCTCTGTCAAAGAAATAACAAAGAAATGATGTGTGTGTGTGTGTGTGTGTGTGTGAGAGAGAGAGAGAGAGAGAGAGAGAGAGAGAGAGAGAGAGAGGCAGAGAGAGAGGGAGAGAGGGAGAGGGAGAGAGGGAAGCAGAGAGAGAGAGGGAGAGAGGCAGAGAACCCCACCACCACCCACTGGGTGTTAGCAAATCATTTCCTTTCCTTTTTTTTTTTGTTGCGTTTGAGAATCACACTTTTGTAGCCCAGGCTGGTCTAGAACTCACTCTGTGGCTGAGGCTAGCTTGAAATTCTTGATCCTCCTGCCCTAGGCTCTGAAGTGCAGGTGTTACTAGCATGCGCCAACAAGCCCAGTGCGCACCCCACCCTTTAGTTTATTTCTGGTTCCTTTGAAGGATTTATGAACGTTGTGAGAATAGCAAGTTCACCGGTTTCCTTAAACCAACACAAACTGTATTTCCCTGAAGCCACAAAGTAAAGCCAGATCAAGATTGTAGCCGACGTTAGATACCTTAAAATATCCTTTTAGACATTAAAGTCTACAAAATGCCAAGCACAGATTCACGGTCCAGCTTTGTGTTGATACCCGAAACTACAGCTGGGACCATTGTCTTTTAGGGTGGAGATTAGCGCTGTTTCTGAGGAGGACCCATAGCTACTGGTAAGCTCACAGAAGGAAAGAAGTGTGTAGCTGGAGCAACTGGGGAATACAGTGTTCAGAGCCCTTCCTCTCCTCCCGGTTCCCCAATGATACAAAGTTAAAAGAAAGCAAACTGCAGCCGGCTGCTAGGAATACAGCCTGGAGAGCTGCGATGCTCAGAAGCCCTCAGTCCTGTCCAAAGATACAGCTAAAAGAAATTCTATCGCTGATGTTTGCCTGGAGTTTACGAGCCTCCGTATTGGAAGGCAAGGAACCAAGAGCCCGGGCTAACCCACGCCTGCATCGGTTTTGCTTACATTTTTTCTTTATTTATTTGAAGAGCTCTGATCTGAGATCTTGTTCGTTTCCAATACAATCCAGGCTGTACATTACTAAGACAGGGTGGAGATGACTAAGGAGCTTTGGATGAAGTCTGGGTTAAATAAGCCAGAGCAGGTGCATGGTCGCCACCGGGTCCTGGCTCCCAGGTGGAGGCAAGTGACTGACAGAGGGAGGTTAGTACCTCAGGGAGGGTTCTCCCTCATTCCTACAGCGTGAACACAGCTCAGAGCATCCCACTTAGGAGCAAAGAAATCCAGGGTCCCGCAGTACTAGGGATTTCTAAATTCAGGCTCAGTGGGGGACCCTCTCTGGTCTAAGGGAAATTCCATTCTGTATTCACCTGAGCTGTTTAGCCGTGGGGAGCACCTGTAAAGGTTTTTCAATACCTATCTGGTAATAAACTTGAGGAAGCCTGGTACCCACCAGGTTGTCAGGAAGGGGCAAACTGTGGAGAGCGAAAAGAAACCAGCCAGTGGCTAGTGACTATGGCTGTGGAGACTTGGACCCCACCCCCACCCTACCTCAGAGCGCAGTGTGTTCACTGTAAGGATCTGAGTAACTGATACCAGGTCCCATCTATGAGTCGAGAAGAAAGGCAGTTTTTAATATTAGATTTCGTTAATATTACATCATCTTTTGTGCGTGGATATGTACAGGTGTGTTGCGGGAATGTGGAAGCCGGAAGTGGGAGTCAGTTCTCTCCTGCTGTGGATCTGTCTCAGGTCGTCAGGCTTGGGGGCGAGGCACACACTGAGCCATCCATCCCGCTGGCTTCAAGAGTGTCATTTATAACCATGAGACTGAGATAAACAGAAAGGTTCACTGCCTAGTTACACCGCGGCCAGCTCATAGCAGGGAGCACTGACTCAGCTATTTTGGTGGGAAAAGGGAAAAGGCAAAGCAAAGTACAGAGGCAGGGAAACTCATTGTGCAAAGCGAGAGGCGAGCTGATGCCTGCGCTGCTCGCGCGCGCGTACAGAGACTATGGTTGGAAGCAGAGGCGAGGGATAGAAGCTGCTTCGGTATCCAGGGTTGGAAGCAGAAGGTGGGTCGGCGGCTGCAGGGAGAGCTCCGTATTTTTGTTTGGGGAAAAGAGAAGACTTTTCTTTTTTTATTTATTTATTTATTTATTTATTTATTTATTTATTATTATATGTAAGTACACTGTAGCTGTCTTCAGACACTCCAGAAGAGGGAGTCAGATCTTGTTACGGATGGTTGTGAGCCACCATGTGGTTGCTGGGATTTGAACTCTGGACCTTCGGAAGAGCAGTCGGGTGCTCTAACCCACTGAGCCATCTCACCAGCCCAAGAGAAGACTTTTCTTATGGGCATACTCTGTTGCATTAAAATCAAACAGAACCCCTAAATGTTGAGACATCGCAGGAGCCCACTTTCTATTTCCTCAGGAAGACCAGCCCTTTTCCAGGAGGGAGCAGAGCCCTCCAGGGCAGACCTGCATTTTCTTACGCTTGACAACTTCATTTTGTCAGTTGCAGGATGCCCTGTGCTGTGAGGAGTATTGTTCCCAAGTGTGGTTCAGGGACCCCAGGGTCACCTGGTCCTTGGCTCAGCTGTGAAGAGGCTGTGACTTTGGGGGAACCAACATTGAGGAGGTTATTCTCAAACTGGGGGCTACAAAAACAGGACCTCACTGAATGAAGAAGAGAGTGAGTAAAATATCAGGGGCTCCATCTTTCCCTGAAAGGACCACACACACACACACACACACACACACACACACACACCACACTTCATAAACCACACACACACACCACACACACAAACATACATATATACACATACACACATTCACTACACACATACATACACTATACACACACACTACACATACACACAAACATATATACACACATACCACATACATACACACATATACACTATACACACATACCACACACATATAAACACACCACATACACACACATACACATACCATACACACTCCTTACACATACGCACACCGCAAACCACATGCACAAGCCACACACACATACAGACACGCATACCACACACACATATACACACATACACCACCCACAAACATGCACATGTACATGCATGCATGCACACCCTCCACACACATATACACACATACACACACACCAAACCACAGCACACATGCATGATTCCTGCCAATTACTGTCTGGAAGGAGAAGAATCCTGGGTTGCAAAAGATAACTGGCTCAATGTGTGCTGCGGGAAGAAGAGCACACACGACTAGGTGTGCATTGTCTATGACTAGACTCTCGTCCTACATTGATTCTGAGTCCAACAGTAAAATGTGTGAGAACTCGAATCTCACCCTTGAAATATCATTGAATATCACCTCTAAGGGACCATCGGGATAATATTGAACGACGTCATGCAGAAGATCCATTTACAGCAATAACTCCATCGAGAAGAAAGCTGGGAATGATCCAGCTGTCCATCGAGTGGGGATTGCTTGCGTAAGGAAGGCTCAGTTTTGGTCTTGGTGCCAGACAGCACTCCTATGGGGAATTCCAGATTCACTGATGCAAAATGGTGTCAGCAGAGGGGCACAGCCGATTCCAAAGGGTCATGTGCTCTGGGCCTCCACAGATGTAAGGACTGGAGAATCACGGGTAATCCTAGAGAGGGAGCCCCTGTACATGGGCCTGTCATGAGGTGGCGGGGTGTGTGTGTGTGTGCATCACACTCTTTTTAGTAGGATTTAAGTTTCTCAGTGGAAACTGTCAAGAGAAAGAAATGGCTGAGAGTCCCCAGAAAGAAGAGACACTGGTTTTCTGCACTGTCTTCGTATTCACCCCAATAGCCACTGGGCACCCAGTCCTTGTTAGAAAGACCTAGGCTCTGTGTCTGACACTTAGGCGCTAAATGGTCAGAACTATCACTTAAAAAAAAAAAGTCTCATCTGTTTATTTTGGGTGTGCTTGAGCCAGAGGACAGAATTGGTTCTCTCCTTCTACCCTGAGAGTCTGGGGGATCGAACCCAGGCCATCAGTCTTGATGGCAAGCTCATTTGCCTGCTGAGCCACCATGATAGCTCGCAGCTCTTAATTTTACAGAATAATTTACAAGGCCTTTACACACGCTTGGTTCAAAGCCCACCATTAGCTTGAACTGTAGACAATGAGCCCAAAGGGACTGAATCTCTAGGGCTTGATGAGGTCCAACTTAACTCATTTCTTATCATTTTGACACACCAAGTATCTATTCTTTCCTCCAACCCCACCTCCATTTCCCCTCCAAGAGAACTGGGCTGGGGTCTAGTGCCCTTGGCAGGGACCAGGTCAGCTGCCAGGGAGCTTCTCCGAGCCACAACTGGAGTGGGACTCTGCTTATAAAGGGTGAAGGCTTTGGGCAGGGGGGGGGGGAGGCGGAGGGGAGGGCAATCAGGTTAAAAACCTCTTGCTGCCAAGCCTGATTGTGTGAGTTCGGTTCCTAGGACCCACTGGCTGGAAGGGGAGAAGCGATTCCTACAAGTTGTCCTCCGACCTTCACCCACTCGCTACTGCAGCGTACGGGCATGTGCACACAGTAACTAAATGGATAAATAGATAAATACATAAATAAATGTCATTTAAAAAAAGAGAGACTGGTTTTTTGACAGTGGAGAAGTCCCCTCCTCCCGGCTGTCGCTCGTGCACCGGGGGCGGGTCCATCTGCCAGCCGCTGACCTCCAATCTGTCACTCGCGGCTCAAAGGCGGCGGCCCATTCAAAGGCTGAATGCGCAGGGGTCGGAGCTGACCCGCCGCCAGCCTCCGCGGCTCCGAGTCGGCGAGGCACCCCACAGTTTACACCGGCCAGCCTCAATGCAGCCTCCAGGCGTCCCATTCAGCAAGGCTGCATGCAAAAGAGCCCGGCCGTTAGATCATCGTAATTATCCCATCGACACGGCCCGGGGCCCCCGTGGGGCACCGAGCCCATCAAACGCGCCCCTAACGAGGCGCTCGGGGGCCCTTTGTGCGCGCGCCGCCCCCAGCGCCCGCCGCTCGCTTTCAGAGCGCTCACCCCCCTTGACCCCCGACCCCGGGATCTGACATCAGCAGCCCAGGGCTGTGATCACTTTTATTGCACACACTTGGCGCTTGTTTCCTGTGTTTAACTCCGCTCCCCGCCCCGCCCTCCTCCCTCCCGGGCGACACTTATTGGAATGTAATAGACGTTGGCCCCTCTGCAGGGCCAGGCCGGCGCGTTCTCACACAGGGCCCAGCGAGGATGCCAATAACCGCCGCTTGCTTCATTATCCCGGTGCAGGCATCCGCTAATCACCGCCCCGCCGAACAATCTCCAGCAGATGGCCACAACTTTATGAGTTTTAATTAAAATGTTCTACTTATTTTTTTCGTCAATGCGCTTAAACCCCCCCCCCGCCCCGAAATGAGGAAGATGTTACTGTCTTACAGTGTTTTGCAAATTACGCCTTCATCAGGGTGATTAAGGGCCGCTTATTTGGATCTAATCGGAAATCCCCCCACCTCTTTCCCTTCTAACATACTCTGCTAAATTATTTTTTAAAGAATTAATTAAATTCCAGGTTTAAAGAGATTCTGTTTTCTTATGTCATAACAACTTCAGAGAAAGGAAAGCGAGGCTTGCTTCCTTCTGCAAAAGACAGCAATTTACACAAATCCCTTCATGTCCATGCTCTGACAGAAAAGATCTTTGCTCTGCTTTCTTTGTGTGTGTGTGCGTGTGCGTGTGCGTGTGCGTGTGTGTGTGTGTGTGTGTGTTCGAGCATGCTTGAGCATCCCTGCGTATCCTGCATCTGTTTTTCTCCAAGCTGTTTGATTCCATGAAAGACATTATTTTACTTGGTGACTCCGAAGTTTATGAAAAATCCACTTTAAACAGAGAATCGGGGGAGGGGGTCTCTTTAAGGTACAAATCCGATACCCTCTGCAAAACTCCCGTGGCACATATGGCTCTTAATGTAATTTTGTTTAACCGCAAGCATAATTTAATTTGCCATAAAACCGAAATGAAAGGACATGACAAACAAGCCTTTGACCTGAGTGTCAGTTAAAATAAGCATTTGCCAAGGGGCCAGGACTTAAACAAAATGGCTTCATCTCATCCCCAGCAGAACGCCAGAACCAAAAAACGACTCCCCCCCCCCGCCCGGCCCCCCTCCCCCCCATGCCCAACCCGTATGGCAACTAAGTTCTCAGTGGTTGGAAAACATCAGCCACTTGAAATAGGACTTTTCCACCAGGGCTCTTCTTGCATCAAAACGCTTTGGCCCTGAAAGCCGATATACAAACAGGGGCAGAAGGATGGAGAAGCCTTCTATGAGGGAGACCGAGACGCAGTTAAAGAGCGATCAGAAATCTAGCTATGGCAGGAACCAGAAGTAAACGACAAAGAAGAGCAGACTTTCCCTCCACGACAACCAAAACCAAGTTCAGGCAGCCAGGCAGGGTGTGTCAGCGAGACCCACGGAGCCAGGGGCTTGTTCGAAGTCCTACGGATTTTCTGAGATTTCCCTTCAGTTCTTCAGCGCCGCAGGATGGCCTGAAACACCTGCTGCTTCTCCCTCCTTCTTGGAGTCTTCTGGAATGTGGCTCGGTTTTCTCCCCGTGACAGAGCTTCCCCTCACTTCCCGGGATGTGGGATGTGCTAGGACTCACTGGGAGAGATGGCTCTCTTAAACCGCGAGAAACAGAAAGCAATGGCTAGCCCCTCAGGCCAATGAAATAAGACATCTTTAACACAGTGGTCCTCAGCCTCCCTAATGCTGCTTCTCTTTAAAACAGGTAGTCCCTCACGTTGTGGTGACCCCCAACCATAAAATCATTTTGTTGCTACTTCACAACTGTGATTTTTCTGCTGTCACGAATGTCATAATGAATGCCTGACAAGTAGGAGATCTGATAGGTGACCCCCTAAGTGGTCAAAACCCACAGCTTGAGAATTGATGCTTTAGCTAGGTGGTGACAGCAGGGCACACCTTTGATCCCAGCACCACTTCAGAGGCAGAGGCAGACAGATCTCTGTGAGTTCAAGGCTAGCCTGGACTACAAAACAAGTTCTAGGAAAGCCAGGCTACACAGAAACCTTACCTCAAAAAACAAAATACAATCACACACACACACACACACACACACACACACACACACACAAAACCAACAACAAAGAGAGAGGAAGAGAGAGGGGGAAAGAGGGAGGGGGAGGGGAGGGGGAGAGGGGGAAGGAGGAGGGGGAGGGGGAGGGAGAGGGGGAGGGAGAGGGAGGAGGGGGAGGGAGAGGGAGGAGGGGGAGGGGGAGGGAGAGAGAGAGCAACTGGTTTAAGGCATAACGACCACCTCTGCCCCACACTCCAGAGAGAGACAGTCATATACAGAGAAATCTTCTGAGATAAACACAAACACACCCACACACACAGACACACAGCACACACACACACACACACACACACACATAAACACACACCACAGTTTGGCCCTCACCACCATACCCTTCACCAAATGTGGAGTCTCTCTCCTGGTTGCCTAACACTCAGAGATCTATCAAATGCAGCCTTAGGCCTTTCTAATCCCCAATTTTTCATTCCACAACCAAGTGAGGAGACTAATTGGGTGACCCCAAAGAATATCTACCAGTTGTCCTGATAGCACACGTCTGTCAACCAAGGACTCGGGAGGCTAGGAAAGATGGCTACTCGGTTCCAAGACAATCTGGGCTACAGAGTGAGACCCTGTCTTAAAAAGCCAATAAATAAGAGTCAAAACAAAACAACATCCCTAACACGCGCACACACATTCTCAAAAACTCCATTATTACTTCTAAAAAAGGCAGCTACAACACACCCAGTCTTGTCAGCCCCAGTGATGACTTCCCAGGGGGTCTTAGGCTGACACTCACCAGAGAAACCCCACTTCTGCAATGGGGTCTGAAGCTTAGAGGCCATGGAAATTAAGCCCCCTGCTCTGGAGCCATTATAGAAGATGGAGGGGTTCCTGGGCAGAATGGAGACAAGGCGTAAAGAAGGGAGTGGCCAAGGCTGATATTGCAATGATCAGGGCAGAGGTGCTGGCTGACTGAGGTGTGAAATTTTTCCATAGCTTCACACATGCTGTGTGTGTTCTCCCTGGCTTAGGGTCCTCATGGACACTGTCTGAGGTGGCTCCCGGAGTGCTCCCATTGCACAGATGAGAACAAGGCTCCTCAGAGAACTGAGACCATTCACTGTCAGTGGACCAGGGACTTATGCTATCTGCAGGGCTAAGGCTCCGCTGTGCCTGGTGGCCATCTTGGTCTCTTGGCGTGAGCCTTCCAGCAGGAGTCATGGAAGCGTGTTCCTCTGCTCTTTCTGTCACGTGCCTGTGGGCTGATGGAGAAGGGTGTCCCTGAACAAGCTGGCCTGGGGCCTGTGTCCTCACTCCTCACGTCCCTTTCACAGGCCACACTGAAGATCCACTCTGAGGAAATACATCTTTGAGGGCAATGCTGAAGGCACTTAAGGTCCAGATCTCCACAACCCATCCGGGTGATTGTGCTGGTTAGTTTTCATGGTCAACTTGACACAGCTTAGAATCAACCTCAAGTGAAGAATTGCCACTATCAGATTGGCCGATGGGCGTATCTGTGAGAGATTGTCTCTGTTAGTGATGGATGTGGGAGAGCCCAGCCCACGGTGGGCGGTACCATCCAGAGGCAGGTAGGTTTGAGCTGTATAAGAAAGCTAGCTGATTTCGGGGGTGGGGAGTTGGGGTTGTGGGTGGGGGTGGGGTGTGGTGGTTTGATCCCAGCACTTGGGAGGCAGAGGCAGGTGAATTTCTGAGTTCGAGGCCAGCCTGGTCTACAGAGTGAGTTCCCAGGGGCTACACAGAAAAACCCTATCCCAAAAACAAACAAACAAACAAACAAACAAACAAAAGAAAACAAGCTGATTCTGGGCGTGGCGGTGTACTCCCTAGCACTGGGATGGCATAAGCCGGCTGATCTCTGGGTATGAGGCCAGCCTGATTTACAGAGTAAATCACAGGACAGCCAGGGATACACCTAGGAATCTTGTGTCAAAAAAACCAAACCAAAACAACAACAACAACAACAAAAACCCAAACAAGAACAAAAAAGAAGCAAGCTGGCTGGGCACGAGACAATGGGCAGTGTTCTCCCAAGGCTTTTGCTTGGGTTCCTGGTTCAGCTCCGGCCCTCACCTCCTTCGATGGCGATGGACTGTGACAGGGAAGGCTAGGCTGAAATCAACCCTGTCCTCCTCTCGGTTAATTTTGGTCACAGTGTTTAGCACAGCAACAGAAAGCACACGGGAACTGTGATGAAAGCTGGAGACCTTGTACTGGGGACAGGGTTCTGGCTTGCTCACCCCGCTGAGAAGCTCTGTGACAGGCTTTATTGACATCACAGATGGAGATGGGGGTCACCCGATACTGGAGATGGACCCTTGGCTGTGTCTTTTCAGGCAGGCGAAGGAGTGACTGTCCTCTGAGGAAGGCACTTGTGTATCCCAGGAGCAGGAACTTAGGCTTCTCGTTGGGAACCAGGTGTCGGTATTTTGGTGAAACTGTCTAAACAAGCACTCTGAAAGAGCCCTCGTCCTTCATTAGCGGCTCCTAAATATTCCCTCCTCAGGTCCTCACGGTTTAGTGTCCTTAGCCTTAACCGTCTTTCCCAACATGTCTCAACTTCCTGTTCTTTGTTCAGATGGTATATAAACTTCTCAGTCCTGTCTGATTCCTACGGCAATCCATATGAAGGCCTTCCCTATACACACAAAAGCAACACCATCTTCCCTCATCACTGAGATCAAGTTCCTGATGACAGCAACTTGAGGAAGAGCGTGGTTGTGAAGCCGTGGTGGAAGGAGCTTGGCTTGGTCATTCCATTATGTCAGCAAGCAGAGAGAGATGAATGCTGATGTTCAGCTCACTTGTTCTGTCTAGGACCCCATTCCACGGAGCCACGATGCCCACGGGGAAGATGCCACGGAGCCACGATGCCCACGGGGAAGATGCCACGGAGCCATGATGCCCACGGGGAAGATGGTTCTTCCAACCTCAGTTACATAACCTAAACAACCCCTCACTGACGTGGCCACGCCTCATCTCCTAGGTGATTCTAGATCATGACACGTTGACACCAGTCATGGCATAAGAGTTGCATGTTCTTTCCCTGTTAACTCTCTCTTTGCCAGGTAACTCCTAGGCCTGTCCACAAAGAGAGACAGGAAGACAGCCTTTCCCCTCCCGCACATAGCAAAGCAATCCCAGCACTCAGTCATGAGGCTATATAACTATGCTATTTCTAAATTTATTGTGGGATTTATAAAACCCCACAGTGGTGCCTGCTCAATGGTGCCCGTGGGAAGGGTGGAGAATGATCTTGGGATACCACAGAGACACAATGGCTTAAGGGTTTCTGCTCTTGCCAGTCTGGTCAGAATTCTCAGGCTGTGTATGAGAATGTACACTGGAAGCAATGTCCACTGCTGTCTAAGAAAGAATAGGTCTGTGTTGTGGGTTCCCACTGGATCACCCTCTGCTGCCACACAGAACCATGGCACCCCTGGGTCCAAAGCTCTCTCTCTCTCTCTCTCTCTCTTGGTTTTTCCAGACAGGGTTTCTCTGTATAGTCCTGGCTGTTTTAGAACTCATTCTGTACACCAGGCTGGCCTCGAACTCAGAAATCCGCCTGCCTCTGCCAAGTGCTGGGATTAAAGTCGTGCGCCACCACTATCCGGCTCCACAGCAACTCTTATAAAGGAAAACATTTCATTGGGGCTGGCTTACAGTTTCAGAGGTTCAGTCGTGGCGGGAAGCATGGCACTGTGCAGGCAGACATGGTGCTAGAGGAGCTGAGAGCTCTACACTTGACCCACAGGCAGCAGAAGGAGGCTGTGTCACTGGACATAGACCTCAAAGCCCACCCCCGACAGTGACACACGTCTCCCAAGATCATACATACTCCAATAAAGCCATACCTCCTAATAGTGCCCCTCCCTATGGGGCAAGCATTCAAATAGAAAAGGGACCATACCTATCCAGTCCACCACGTCTAGCAAGGATTGTGCACTACTGGGCGACTTCAGACACAGCCAGTCTTTGGAGAACAGCACAGACACCTTGGACTGACACTTGGCCCAAAGAGATTAATGCTAGAAGATCGCTGTGTACCACAGCCTGGGAATGAAGATCTGATCCTGTCGGCGCTGCCACACACTGCAAGTTTCAAACTGTGTGCCTGCATCTTCCATTTAAAAGATATATGTACTGACATCCAGGGAGAAAATTAGAAGCAAAGTAAAATGGGGTAATGTGGAAGAACAGAAAAAAAAGTCCATGTGAACTCTGCTGTTTTGCTGGGTTTGTTTGTTTGAGTTGAGATGAAGGTCTCACTACGGAGCTGTGGCTTTCCTGGAACTACGTAGACCAGGCTGACCTCAGACTCACAAAGATCTGCCTGTCTCTGCCTTCCAAGTGCTGGAGCTAAACGTACTGGTCACCATGACTGGCCTTGATGAGTAGCGCAGGCTGGCCTCAAACTGGCAATCACTCTGTTTCTCTTTCTTCAAGATATCCTAGAGGTGTAGGCCACCACAAGCTTGCTGGGTTTAAGAAGGGAAGAGGACGATCATAGGAAAAAAGAGGTGCTAAGAAGAGGGGGATTCTGGGAAAAAATATCTTAAGAAAAGGAGACTCATAGGAAGAGGATATCAGAGGGAGAACTTAGTCTATGTGAGATGAACTTCTAGAACTATCTTCAGGGCATCATGATTTTTAGGTCCTGGAAGCCAGCCCCCTTCCAGTAAGAGTTAGGAAGTAGGGCCTCCTGCCCACCCTGAAGTCATTCTGGAGCCATAGCCCCACCCAGGAGCAGGGGACAGCTTTCCATAGAAAGGGGAACCTGACTCAGTTTTGGGGACAATGGGACTCAGTGAGAGGCTGGGTGGACAAAGCAGAAGCTACTCAGAATAGGAATGGGGAAAGGTGGAGATCTGGTCTGTGTGGCTTCAGTGTTGACAGACCCCCACCTTGTCCAGTCTAACCACAGGGCAGGTGGGTCATCAACGCACACTACCACCATTTACCTTCAGTGAGATGCCATCAGACCCAGCATGGGTCAGACACCATCAGACTGGCACTGGCCAGCCTCCTCCCCTGTGTTATCTATTGAAAGGGGCCTGGCGGGCTTAGGGAGTAAACATTTCGTGTTTGAGACTTATGAATACAAAAAAGGTGTTCGTTGTTTTTCTGAAATTCAAAATTAATTGGTGTCCTGTGTTTTATTTGGCAACTTCATAGAGTCATCACAACACCCTAATAGCTGAAATTATCACCCTTTCTAAATGAAAACCCTGAGCTTTAGAGACATTAAGTCATTCACCTAAGACCACATGGCAAGCAGCCACACTGGGCCTCAGGTCTAGTCCTGACCTTTCACCCGGATGGAAAGAACCCAGTTCTTTCCATGATGGGCAAGCACACTTCCTCTAAGTCCTATCTCAGCCCTGTTCTTTCTTGAACCCACAGCAGGTTCAGAACACAGTAGTGTATTTCCAACCCACCACACTACCAAGCCACACTGGCCACGTACCTTCCTCTCCCTTACAAGCCATTTCTGGGGGCCATTCTCCTGCGTCACATATACAAAACTGAAATGAAGAGTTTGATCAACTTGGTGCAAATTTCATAACTAGTGAGAGGAGAGGCCAGGCCTGGAGCCCAGTAGCACCGGGGCAGCTCTCTCAAAGTGTTAATTGAACACTGGATCCCCGGATTCTTTCTGTTCCACCTCACCATCCCTCAGAGCAGGGAGGAGATGGCAGAGGGCATGTGTTGACCCCTTGCCAATCTTCCCACAACTTGACTGGATTTAGAAGTACCTGGGGTTGGGGGTGGTGGTGGTGGTGTCTGCGAGGATGTTTCCAGAGAAGTTTAGCTGACGTGGGAAGCTCTGTCTAGACTATTTGTAGTACCACCCTAGGAGCTCCTGTCCCAGGCTGAGTCAAAAGCAATGCCAACCAAACACCAGCACTCATTGCTCTCTGGTTCTACCGCAGATAAAATGTAAGCAGCTGCTTCAGGCTTCTGTCACCTTCAAACTGTTAGCCAGAATGAACCTTCATTTGTCCTGGCCAGGTATTTATTTGGTCACAGGTTGAGAAAAGTAACTGAGACACCAGAGGCTTGTGTCAGGGCAAGATCACCGAGTTGTCAGTACCATATGATTGTCTGTGATGCTACAGAAGGAGGGGGGAGGGCTGCTGAGGCTTCTTTATGCTTGGAACCTTCTAGAATAATCCAGGAGTCACCTCAGCTGATACAGAAGGAAGAAACTTACAGTCTTTCCCCATAAAAGTGATTACCAGGTAGACAAGGGTCCCCACTGTGCACCTGCTAAATGTGATACAATGAGATATTTTGTCTCAAGCAGAGCTCATCGAAGCTTTTCATTGTTCCCATAAATTGTTAACATATTATCTTAGTTGTTTCTTTCTCCCTTCTTATGGTAAAATTCTGTGGCAAAAGCAGGTTAAGGGGGGAAAGGGCTGCTCTGGCTCACAATGCAAGGTTGTGGTAAGTCAAAAGAGGAGCTTGAAGCAGCCGGTCACCACGGTCGGTCTAGAGAGCCCTGCGTACCCTCCCCCTGCCCCCATCAGTCCCTTTTCTCCATTTATACAATCCAGGATCGTAGGCCAGAAATGGTTTACCCACAGAGAGCTGTCTTCCCAGTTCATCTAATACAACCTAGGTAGTCGGCCACAGGCATGCCCAGAGGGAGGCCTGTCTCCCGGTGACTGCAGACTCTTCAACAGTAACCATCACACTTGTACCTGACTCTCCATGGGGGTCGGAGGCCTGAGCAATTCAGAAGGCACAGGGAGAACCCAGGCAGTCTTCACCTGAGGCCTCTGCTCCCAACTTCATGAGCCATGGAGAAAGACATGGGTGCCCAGACTCAAGCACATCTTTGGGACTTGGACTGATGTCGTTTATGGTTGCATGGGAGCAGATCTGGGGATCTCGGCTCACAAGGGTTTCCTTTAACCCGATGGCTACTTACAATAAAGTTTCTTCAGAGTTGGTCTCCGGTAAGTCTGATTCTGTTCCATGGCACGAAATTCCTGTTGTTGCTATAACAGATATGTCAGGGCTACAAGTACAGCAATTTTTCAAGAATCAGAATTTATTATCTCCCACTTGTAGACATCAGAAATAGATCATCAGCTTCAAGGCATAGTACTAGGAGTAGACCAGTTCCTGCCCTCTCCTGACTTTGGGTGCTGTGTTCGGTCCTTGTGGCCTCTTCCTCCACATTTGAAGCCACAAACTGAGCTCCCTGAACCTCATGCCTTTGTAAAGTGGGGTGATCCTGCAACACACACTCAGCAGCACCCCGTGATTAGACTCAGTTCAGCAGACAGGCAGATAGGCAGGCAGAGTGCTCTAGCCTAGAGATTCATGCACTAGAGCGAACAGACAATTGCTCGGTGCTTGGTAGCCAAGTGCACTCTGGATAGCAGGCAGGGATGTGAGTGGGTGGAGAGAGAGGCAGGACTGAGATCCTAAGGAAACAGAGCCTGAGGAGGGGGCCTGGGAGATTGACAGGTGGAGAAGAGAAGGAAAGGACGGTAGGTCACAGGCTAGGATATTAGCCCATCTCACCCCTCAGGGGTTGTCAGGGAAAAGTCACCCCAGTGGTGTGTGTGTGTGTATGTGTGTGTGTGTGTGTGTGTGTGTGTGTGTGTGCGTGCGTGCGTGTGTGTCTGTGTGTCTGTGTCTGTGTGTCTGTGTTGTGTGTGTCTGTGTGTCTGAAGCAGGGATGCAGCCTTTGTGTGTCTAGATCTCTATCTGTGTGTTTGTGTATATATGTGTGTCTGTGTGACTATGTATGGGTCTGTGTGTGTATGTGTCTGTTTGTGTGTCTCTGTGTGCATATATAAGTGTCTCTTTGTATGTAAGAATGTCTTGGTGTGATGTATATTTATCTCGGAGTGGGTCTGTGTGTGTCTCTGTGTGTCTGTGTGTGTCTGTATCTATGCCTTTGTGTCGGTGTGTTGGTGTGCATAGGAGAGTGTTTCTGTGTGTGTGTGTGAGAGTGTCTCTCTCTGTGTGTGTATGTGAGTGTGTGAGTGTGTGTGTGTGTGTGTGTGTGAGTGTATCTCTGCGTATGTACATACCCTAACCTTACATAGGTGTTGCCACTCTTCAGTAAACACAGTTCCCTGGAGAAGGTGCCAGAGTCTTAGTAGACAAAACTCCAGTTCAGAAGCTGGGTCCTCAGCAATGGCCTTTACAGAGGTGATGGAGGTGAGGACTGGGAGCCAGATCTGTCTGGACATTTGCTTTATAAATAAAGCTTTATCCAGGCAGTGGTGGCGCACGCCTTTAATCCTAGCACTCAGGAGGCAGAGACAGGTGGATCTCTGAGTTTGAGGCCAGCCTGGTCTAGGCATCTGAGAGCAAGTTCTAGGATGGCCAGGGCTGGAGTGTGAAACCCTGTCTCAGCCACACCTATTCCTTTGTATATGCTCTGCTTACCATGGAGATAGATGAAGTGGGGGACACCCCAGTTTAACTACAATACAGAGGTTTCTGGGACACGGGACTTTCATGTTCTGACGAGGAAGGTCCCAGCATACCAGAACACCTAAAATTTTACCATCTGGTCCTTTGTAGAAAAAGTCTGGGGACTCTGCTTTGAAGCCACCAAAGGTGGACAGGGAGGCAAGAGGTGAGTGACCAGGACAAAGGCACAGTGTTAGGTAGTAGGGATGGGGGGACCCTGGCTCTTTCCAGTGTCAGTGGGACTCAACAATGACCTGGGGTCCTCTGATCCACCAGTTCAGTTTAGACCACGAGCTCCTACAGAATGGTTGCCTCTGCTGTACCTGGACTTTGCATCCTGGGTGGCTTGGCTCTGGAGCCACCCCCTGCTCAAGCTGCTGTCACCTTACATCTGAGCTGCAGCCACAGGGGCATCCATTAGGGACTAACTTTGGGAACTGGAATGCCCAAATCTGTAAAATTTTATGAAACTTCTAAACAGGAGGTGAACCTTGTCAAAAGCATCCCATAGGGAGAGCTGGGGATGGCCAGCAAGTGTGTGGGTGAGGAGAGTTGGATGGGAGTGGCCATTGCCAGGGGCCTGGCCTGCATGGCAGGGGACAAGGGTGGAGCTGCCTGCAGCACCAGTGGTGCGAAAAATAAATACTGAAGTTAATTCTAAGGGAAAAGGTTTGTTTTATTTACTTCTATCTAGGGCAGAGTAGTTCTAACATAAACTCATCGCCCAACCACCACAAAGAGACTGACATTTTCCCACACATGGCCTTACTCTTTGCTCTGAAGATGGAGGGAGGGGGTGAGTGTGTCCAGCCCCCTGGGGGAATTTCTGGAAAGATCAGCTTCAGACGAGGGCCAGCAGAGCTGGCAGCTGTGTGGGGCCAGTTTTAAGACTTGTGTGTGTGCTGAAGCTGGAAGTCAGGACATCACCAAGCAGACAGGGAGGAACTCCACCAGCTGAGCTCTCCACACACAGCCTTCTCTGCTCTCCATTTGATTTTGAGACAGAGTCTTGTTAAGTTGCCCAGGCTGGACTTCCACTCACTCTGTAGCCCAGATAGGTCTTGAACTTTTGGTCCTCCTGCCTGAGCCTACCAAGGGTGACAGACCTCCGTCACTAAGCCTGAAGAGTTTGAACTCTTAAATCCCAGAAGAAGGGGTTGTAAAGAAGGGGAGAGGTGTTTTGAGTGGTTTGAAAGGGTCTGGAAAGAAGTGAAAGAAAAAGACAGAGCACTTGCCTAGCGTCCACGATGCTCTGGGCTCGGTTTCCAGCCATGCGTAAGACTGAGTGGGGCCCACCTGTAACATTCAAGTTCAAGGTCATCCTCAGCTTAGTTGAGTTGAGGTCAAGACTGAGCTACATAAGACCCTATCTCAAAGATTAAAACCAAGAGCCAACTTCCAGCATGCTGCTTTCTGTTAAAAATAACCACTCCCTTTCTAGCTGTGCAAACGCAGTAGCAGTGGTCACACCTGCCCGTGTCACACCCTTCCCTAGAGCACATTTTAGAGGGAGGTGCCCATTCTAGGCAGACACTGGGGTCAGAGAGCAGTAGCCCCTAGGATTCTCAGGTTCTCATGTCCCCCGAAGAAGAGACCTGTGGAGACTGGTAAAACAGAGAGGACTCATTCATTAAAAGAGGAAAATGCCAGCCAGTGGTGGTAGTGGTGCGCGCCTTTAATCCTGGCTCTAGGGAGGCAGAGGCAGGCAGATCTCTGCGAGTTTGAGACCAGTCTGGTCTACAATGGGAGTTTTAGGATAGTTAGGACTGTTCCACAGAGAAAAACTGGAAAGAAAGAAAAAAAAAAAAACAAAAACAAAAAACAGGAGGAAAATCTCTAAGAATAGAAGTCGGTAAGAGGGAAATAAAGGTTGACACTCAGTGTCCCCCTCTACCCAGAAGGCTGAGCATCAGGGAATTTGTTTCTAAACAGGCCTGCAGGTTCTGCACCCTGTGCCTAAGTTGTAGGGGGTTTGCTGTCTTCCCACCCACTGGCTTCTTACATAGGTTACCCTTCATGCCTCTTTCCCCTCCTCCTGCCATACAGACAGCCTAAAACACACTTAACATATCTCAAATGAGAAGCATAGACCAGAATCCTCAGGCTGGCAGGAGGCCCAGTGATGCTTTGGAAGGAGTCAAGCATTTAGATTTATTTCTGGGGGAGAATGCTTGCTGATAAAGGCCGACTGTGGTCTTGTGGGCTGTGTTAGCACTGTATGAAGCCGCTTAGGTCATACGTCTGTCTGCCTGGCTGGCTGGGGGCCTCTGCTGGGATTTCTGTTTTTCGGGGGGCTTCAGATCCAGCTAGTAGATCCTGAAAAGGGAGAAGCTAGGAGCTGACCTGACTTAGTCAAGTGATAGAGATGCTGAGGGGAGCCAGCTGGACTTCTTGGGAGTGCAGGGAAAATGGATCTGGGAACCAGTGATGGCAGGAAGTTCCAAGAAGACCTGAACAGCTCAGCTCATGATTTGCCAAAGGATGGATGTGTCCCTCCCCTTCCATGGGGTAAGTGACACAGCTGGGACCATGCCTTCTGGTGACCTCTTTCCCAGGTTCAGCTGCAGCTTCGAATGGGTTGATTTTTTCCAGAGCTGTTAGGGTCAGACCCTAACAAGCTGGGCTTGACCAATCCATCCTCCATAAGCCATTTACGGAGACAAACCATAGTGAAAAGTGTAAAGAAAAAAATTCATTCAACATGGCCCCATTGGGAAGAGGAACAGAGGCCCGGTGACACCCTGTGGTGGTGTGAACAGGTTTGGCGCCCCCCCCCCTCCCCTAGACTCAAGAGTGTGACTGCTTGGCCCATAGGGACTTATATTGTTAGGAGGTGTGGCTTTGTGGGAGTAGGTGTGGCCTTGTTGGAGTAGGTGTGGCCTTGTTGGAGGAAGTGTGTTACTGTGGGGGCTGGACCTGCAAGTCTAGGCTCAAGAAAAGCTCAGTAAGATACAATCTCCTCCTGCTGCCTTCTGATCAAGATGTAGAACAAAGCTCTGTCTCCAGCACCATGCCTGCCTGGACACTGCCATGCTTCTAACCATGATGATAACGGACTAAACCACTGAACCTGTAAGCCAGCCCCAATTAAATATTGTCCTTTATAAGAGTTGCTTTGGTCATGGTGTCTTTTCAGAGCAATGGAAACCCTAAGACACACCCCAAGGTTGATCTTTAAGCTTCTGACATGAAGTTTAGATTTTAATATAGGACCAGAGGTCTGCACAACCCAGCTGTCCTGGTCAAGGTGTGTTGCACCCATTGCTGATCAATCACTCTCTCAGGTCCTGCCCACCACTGGCTATCACTCTCTCAGGTCCCGCCCACCACTGGCTATCACTCTCTCAGGTCCCGCCCACCACTGGCTATCACTCTCTCAGGTCCCGCCCACCACTGGCTATCACTCTCTCAGGTCCCGCCCACCACTGGCTATCACTCTCTCAGGTCCCGCCCACCACTGGCTATCACTCTCTCAGGTCCCGCCCACCACTGGCTATCACTCTCTCAGGTCCCGCCTACCACTGGCTATCACTCTCTCAGGTCCCGCCCACCACTGGCTATCACTCTCTCAGGTCCCGCCCACCACTGGCTATCACTCTCTCAGGTCCCGCCCACCACTGGCTATCACTCTCTCAGGTCCTGCCCATCACTGCCTATTACTGTCTCAGGTCCTGCCCATCACTGACCCATCACTCTCTCAGGTCCCACCCATTGCTGACCAGTCATAGTCTGGGCTCCAGTCTCTCCTGCAAGGTGGTCTGACAAGCTGCCATACTGTATGGGATCTCTTTTCAGCAGACAGCTTCCTTCTCTTAGTGGCACCAGGCTTCCGCCATTCCCTCCCAGCTTGGAATTCCCAACTCTGCCAGCCTGAGTGGGTGGCACTTGGGTCTCTTTAGAGCATCCCTGCTGCAGGACAGTAGCAGGTTCTGGTCCCAGCTCGTTGGAAAGACACAGCCAGCAGGGCAGCAGTTTCCAGAAGCAGCTCAGCTATGGAGTTGGAGTGGAGGTAACTGGGGTCATTGAGCCTCAGCCTCTCAGTCCTAAGGATCAAGACAGGAAGCTTCGGAGGGACCTCTTGGAATCCTGCCTGGCTCACAAAGCCACAACCTGTGGAGAAGGGACTTGCACGGGTCCCTGGGCAGATTCTTGGAGTGCTACCCCCTAGGCCTCCGTGCTTCCAACCCCCAAAACTCACCACATCCCAGGGTGCCTTCAGATCATGGCTCCATCATCAAATGAACCCATCAACGAGGACCAACCATCAGAAGCCCCACCTCCAAACACTGCTCACACTAGGGCCCAAGGCTGCAATACCAATACTTGAATTTGGCAGAGGAAGAGGGGAAACTTCCTGCTCAAAGCACGTGAGACCCAGGTGCATCTTCCCAGGACATGTTCAGTGCCAAGTCATTGCAATGCTATGCAAGTTTCCATCTTGGCAAATAAATAAATAAATAAATAAACAAATAAATAAATAAATGGGAAAAATCCATTTTTTTTTTTACTGAAAGTTTTCCTATCTGAACATTCCAAAAGTCGGTATCGCTGTCAACTCCAGTAAACTTCTCACGAGATGCAGCCACATGCATCTGTCACAGGAAAGGCATCCTCACAGACACCTTGACCACCTTTTCATCACGGTCTGCAGTCATCTGTCAAAATTCACCGCGCCTTATAAATATGGATAACACCACTTCTCATATTTTGTGCTAGGAGAGGGTATCAATGCTACAATTAATTAGTCTAATTTGCATCCAAGACTATACATAATTAATTTCTTCATTAAAAGCTTTCAACATTTCTTTGCGGAAAGTGCAAAAGATCATTGATGAGGTTTGAAGAAGCAATTAGTGATGAAATATGTCAATGCCGGGCTCAGAGACAAGAGCGTGACAGCTCCGTGCCACTCAAAGCCAGGGAGATCCTGCCACTCCAGGATGTTTGTGTCTCGTCATATGTGTTCCACGGCTTGTCATTTTCAGGAACTAGACTCTCCTTTAGTCTTCCTCCCCGAGATGTCTGTCCCCATTATATGGCAACTACACGATGGCTGATCAGAAACCCCTGACAGATGTATCCTTTCCTGCCCAGCCCCTCAGGGTTCCAATGGGCAGAGTGCTGAAAAACCTAGTCTGTTTTTCCTGTTGCCCCGGTGATGGTATTGATCACAAACAAATAACAATCACGGCCATTTTCTGAGTGCTGGCCAATTCTCAGACCCTGTCGAAAACCTTTGTATCGTTTCTCGGGATGCTTACAAAATGATATTCTGAAGACACCATTATTACAGATTCCAGTTGAGTCGGTTAGATCAGAAATGGAGAGAAGCCTGTGAGCCAAAGCCTGCCACAGTCAACCATCCAAACGCACAGCAGAGGGGATGGGGATGGGCTTCGGCTGGTAGAGCACTTGCCTAGCATGCACGAAGCCCTGGGTCCGTCTCCAGCACTGCACAAACTGGATATGGCCAGCATCCCCTAAATCCTAGCACCCAGAGGAGCAGAAAGGATGATAAGAAGGTCAAGGCCACCCTCAATTATGTAGTGAGTGGCCAGGTCCACCTACTGCTGGAAGAGACACTTCTCAAGCAGGAGAGGTGCCTTCAGTGTCACAAGTCTGGGTTGGGGAGCCAGCCAGGAAGAAGGAGATGGTCTACCCCCTCTATAGTTTCTTCAACTTGGGGACATGTCTCCCATATTCATGAATAATCTTATTTTATGGTTAGGCACAGTATGTCATCCATAGCAAATGTCAGAATGGAAGTTATTGTTTGTTTGTTTGTGTGTGCACAGACGCATGTATGTGAGTGTGTGCATCTGTGTGTAAGCGTGTGTGTGTGTGTGTGTGTGTGTGTGTGCGTGCGTGTAAGACAGGGGCTCACTTTGTAACCTACACTGACCTTGAACTCCTGCTCCTCCTCCTGCCTCATCCCCCTGAATGCTGGAATTACAGGTACTAGCCATACTGAAGCAGGGGTTTCATACATCTGTCAGGGGTTTTTGATTAGCCATCTTGTAGTATCTATGTGTCCCGCTGCTGTTGCTGTTGCTGTTGCTGCTGCTGCACTGATCGCCACCTTGGGGAGGGCTTCTTGGGGCTGTCACACACTCAGCACCATCTCCATCAAAAGAAGCCACTATAAGCTGCTGTTCCTACGGCATGTGGTGTGAGTGCACATGCTATGTGGATGTATGTGCAGAAGGTGAGCACTAGTCTCTTCCCAAACTTTGGATGCAGCTCACAGGTAGTCAGTCACAAGGGCTCTGCCTTCGGTGCACATTGGTAAAGTGGTTTAGACCTCATTTTCTCCTCTTCTCCCCAGCTTGCCCTTCTGCTGTCTCATGCAGACTAGGGTGTCACAGCAGGAACCCCCGCACCAGATGCCACCACCCCCCTCCAGATGACAAGAGACATTTCTGTTTCCCATAGATTATCCAGCCTTGGGTATTCTGTCACAGAGGCAAAAGGGAAAAAAAAAGTTATGCTTTTATATATATGCATTGTGGGCTGAGGCTGGGTGGGCAAACTCTGGGCAGCCGTGGACTTAAGAGATTCCCAAGTCTGTCTTCTGAAGAAGCTGTTGCTCCCTCTGCTACAGCTAGGCTTTATCCTAGTATGTGGTGCCCACTGTGTGCGACCACTTGCCAACCCACTGTGTGCGACCACCTGCTAAGTTCACATGCTCTTGCCCTGGGCACAAGGACTCTGCTCTGGGCTTTGGGAACCTTGACAAGTATTTGAATTGAAAAAGACCCTACTTCATGGAGGAGGAGGTGCAGGTGAGCTGCCCTGAGGGAGTCAGGGGAGCTGACCCCACCACTTCTCTGCTGTGAGGTGACTTGGGTGCTAGATACTGCTCTCTCTGTCCCTCCTTCTCTCCCCATATTCAGGAGAGCTGGCCCCGAGGGCAGGAGAGCAGGAGAGCTGCCCCTGCCTCCTGCCCATGGCAGCATTGGCCTAACCAGAGCAGTGCTGGAGAGCCGGCTCTGGTGGTGTGGATCAGGGAGAACCAGCAAACTGACCAGCTCAGATCCAGTTCCAGGACTTGGAACTGTCCCACCCCAAAATCTACATCATCTGAAAAGAATTGGGATCATGAAAAGCCTGGCCCACTGATCTAAAGCTGCAGGATCTCCATGACACAGGGCAATAGCAAGATAACCGGGAGGAGTCCTTGTGAGGAACAGAAGCCAGAGATCTCTAAGCAGGGTAATGGCTCATTGTGATGAACATTTGCATGAAGATGTGTGGACAGAGGGATGGGTACACTGTGGGACACATCGACACACTACAGCTTCCACGGCAAGGTGTTTTCTATGCCTTTTTTCTTTCTCCTTTTTTGTTTGTGTGTTTTTTTTATTTTGGGGGGGAGGAGGTTGGAAGGGAGAGGGGCAGATATGAGGGGATGGGGAGATGAGTGGGACCCCTACTTGCATTTGGGGGGTGCATTTTTGTAGAGCAGACTGTTAAGAGGAGGCACCTGACTTCTGGCAGACCCCACCTGGCACAGTTGGGTCCTTAGGGCTAGCACAGTGCCTACCAGGCATGCCATAAAGATATGATGCATAAATGAAAGGATTGATGGGTGGGTGACTGAATGGATAGATGATAAATGGATGCAATGAATGGTGGGTGGATAGCTGAATGGATGCATTTCTTCAAAGCAAGGTCAGATATGACTGTGGAGCAAGTGGACTGTGCCACCAAACAGAAGACCTGGTAGGGTTGAAGCAGGTTCAAAAATCCCAGAAATTCTCATAATTGAGAATGGCAGGTGTTGGAACCAGCTCCCGGCCAGGGTCTACTTCTCTGGAAACATGTAACCATGACACCCCATCGAGAGGATCATGACAACCAATCATGGAGCATAAAAACCTAGAGTTCTCCAAGCTAATGAGGTAGCTAGATAGGCCCCAAGGGTATAGCCCATTGACTTCCCTTCCTGGGCATCCCTTCCTGTCAAAGGTATTTAATCTCTGGTTCACCCTGAGTGAGATGTTTGCATCCTCACTGGTCATGAATAAAATGGTTTGGACAAGCAAGTCCTGTCTCTTTTATCAACACTCACTTCGAGAGGAGGCCTTAGTCATAAAGAACTGCACCCAAACCTCCAGGAGAAGGCCTGCCTTCCCGCCCCTCTGTACTTTCAGCACTTACCCGGATCCAAACTGGATTCTGCCTGGGCTCAGCCATTCCCTTCCTGCCTGGTACGAAGTGGAAGGGCAGACTCGCCGACCACCATTTCCAACTCCTTGTGGTGCTCTGTGGCGTCTGGGTACACGGGAGATTGAGAACCACGGTGTCTGTCCCAGCCTCTGCTGTTTCTTACCTGGGGACACTGTCTTGGACCGCCTTTCCTGAGGGGCATGCTGGTGCTGCTCCGGCATCCCGGCAGCGAGGCAGACACGCAGCCAGGCATATGATGGCGAGAACAAATGAAACAGAGACAGCTGCCCAGGGTGAGCCCATCTGCATCAGAAGGTTGGGATGGGTGTGTTGGAATCAAGGACACACAAGAATATGGAGAAGGCAGGTATGTGGTTCCAGTCTGATCCACCTTCCACAGTCTGATAGAGGGGCTCTGAGAATCTGCATTCCTCCAGGCTCAGGAGATGGACAGCTGTGCCAAGCTGTGCCTCCCTCCTGTGTGGGGATCCAGTGTGGAGAGCAAGGGTTCAGGCAAGGGTTAGGAGTTCATCTTGAACAGGAAAGCAAGAGTTTTCTGCCTTCCTCTAGAAGGAAACAGTAGCTCTCAACTTTCCCGGTGCTGCAACCCTTTAAGACAGTTCCTCATGTTTTGGTGACCCCCCAACTATAAAATTATTTTTGTTGCTACTTCGCAACTGTGAAATTTGTTAATGTTATGGATCATAATGTAAATGCCTGATTTCCAAGGTAAACCCTATGAAAGGGGTCACTCCCCACAGGTTGAGAACCACTCATCCAGGGTTTGGTACAGGCAACACATTGATAGGAGTGAGTGAAGGCTCTAGAGCTGAGCGGAGAGGGTAGTGTCCTGGGCTTGCCTGACTCCAATCTGCATTCAGACAGCTCCATTTCCAGTCTCACAGATTGAGCCCAGGACTAAGGGACCAGGGAAATAAGGACAATATGGGACTGTGTCTTTCCTGAGGAAGCTAGGCCACCTAAAAAAATTAACTGGGTATGGTGGTATACACCTTTAATCCCAGCACTGGGGAGGCAGAGGCAGGTGGATCTCTATGAGTTCGAGGCCAGCCTGGTCTACAAAATGAGTTCCAGGACAGCCAGGGCTACACAGAGAAACTCTGTCTCAAACAAACAAACATAAATGTTTATCTATACAGATGGCATTTTATATACAAAGTTTTACCAGGTCAGAAGATTCAAGGTGTGGGTGGCAGCCCCAAAATGACAATGAGTGGGACATGAAGCCCATGTCCCTCCAGTGAAGTCTGAGGCAGACAGGAAACTCCAAGCCACAACTGTGCCCCACCCTGCCATCCCCAAATAAAACAATACCCACAAACCAAGGAGAACAGAGAAGCCAAGAATACAAGCTCCACTGGACAAGGCTGGCCTAACCACTATTCTCCTGGGGCATCTTGCCTCATAGGAAGGGAACTAAAAACCCTTGAGCTCAGAGGTTCCTGCAACCCGGACCCATGGAAACAGCAGGACATTTGTCCAAGGCGCAGACTACTTAAGCATCGCTTCTGATTCACATATCCCCAAGTACCCCAGAGAATGAGAGTTCGGGATCTAGGGGCTACTGAGTAGATCAGAGGTGAGGGGCGATTCTCATCGATGCACTGAAAATCATGAGCCTACGACTCTCAGAAAAGTCACTCAAGCAACAGAATGGAGAAAGGCGAGGCTGGAGCTAGCAGCTCACAGCCACACCACCAGGACACCATGAGTCCTACTTCTCTGTGTCTCCTCTCTTCACTCAGGAGTGAGCTTCACTTCCAGCTAACCAGATGACAGGTAGAAAATGACATCAGTTCCTTATTCCTCAGGAGTGATTCCGCAGCAGCAGGTTCCAGAGACCCCAGAAAATTCTCATCATGTAAGAGTTTTGGGAATGACTTCCTTGCTTGCAACAGGATCTTATGTGGTCCATGCTGGTCTTGAATTTTTTTGTGTAGCCTAGGATGACTTTGGCCGCTCATCTCTTCTCTGTGCCTCCAGAGAACTACAGGCATGTATGCCATCATGCATGGTTGTACGGAGGATGGGGCTCTATCCAGGGCTTCATGCACACCAGGCAAACACTCTGCCAACTGAGCTACATCTCCAGCTAGAGTCGTTTCTGCTTGCTGTTGTTTGTTTGTTTCTTGAGACAAGACTTTGTTTAGCCTAGGCTGGCTTGATGTGCAGCCAAGCACGGCCTTGAACTCCTGATCATCTGCCTCTGCCACCTGCCCAAGTGCTGGGATTTTAGACTTGGACCTCTGTTCCTGGCTTTAAAATATTATTTTGTTTTAGAGTTGAGAACATAATGAAGACAATAGTAGGAGCGTCCACGTTCCCACACCAATTGCTCTGTCACAGACGTCTTAGGTGGATATAAAACACTTGTCAGAACTGATGAAAATGATTCATTATGAATATTGATGATAATAATAACATTCTGCTTTTATTTCTGTTGCTGTGGTAAAAGATTTTGACAAAAAGCAACTTATGGAAAAAGGAATTCATTCCTCCTTACAATTCAAGGTTATGGTCCATCTCTGGGGAGGCCAAGGTGGGAAGGTCAGTCAGGTCACAGCCACAGTCAAAAGCAGGGAGAGATGCTTGATCACAGTGCTTAACTTGATTTATCTTCTTATGCAGTCCAGGACCTCCTGCCTAGGGAATGCGGCTGCCCACAGTGGGCTAGGTCTTCCCACATTCATGAATTTAATTAAGACAATCCCCTACAGATGTATGCACAGGACAACCCAATGTAGGCAACCTGTCATTAGCTAATCTCTTCCCGGGTGATTCTAGGCTGGGTGAAGTTGGCAATGAAAGGGAACTATCCCAATGACTAAAGTCCACATGAGACTGACCATTGGTTCATTTAGCTTTTACTCAGTGATCTTTTCCTGGCTGGGATGCCACCCAGGATACTCATTCCATGACACTTAGCTACAGGCGTCAGTGGCAATGTATGAGGCCCACGTTGTCTCTCATGGCCTGCACAGTTTGCAGGAAACCTGGTTGGGCCTCTTACTACTGATACTGACCTTACTCAGCTGCAGAGGTGTTCTCCCCGGCCTCTATATTGGCAAATTCCGCTTTGCCCATTTTCATCACCAGGCTCAGCCCATGCTGGGAGAGTGGAGTGAGTGCAGCCTCCCTCTGTCCGATGAAGCTCAACACCAAGTGTGCAGCGTTTCTCTGTGTGGAAGATCTATGCTCCCATAGGCTGTAAGTATGCCTCAAAACTCTCTGGAGGAGCAGAAATAATGGAACCTGTGTGTGCATGTGTGCATGTGTGTGTCTGTGTGTGTGTGTGTGTGTGTGTGTGTGTGTGTGTATTAAGAGGGGGTTATTAGGTTGGCTCACACAACAGTCTGAATAGTCCAACAATGAGCTTGTGCACTCTAGAGAGGCTGCAAACACAATAGCTGTTCTGTCCATGGGGCCACATGTTTTGGAGGTACCAGTCTAGACACACTGAAGGCCTAGAAGGTTCTTGGAGAAATCTTGTCTTCAGTTCACATGCGAGAAGAACATGGAGTCTGGTGTCAGTTAAGGATGGTGGCAGAGACGGATGAACACACCAGCTCTGGAAGACAGATCTTTTTCTGTCTGTCCCTCCCCGTGTTGGGCAGCACCGCCATATTCAGGGTGTGCCTTCCTTCCCTAATCTAAGCTCTCTGCAGACATCCTCCCAGGCATGCTTAGAGACTTACTTCAGTTTAGAACTACTTGACTGTGAAGATTAGCCATCCTGTCCCTCAGGCTTTTTCAGTTGCTTACCTACTTCAGGAAGGACAGTAGTCTTTCTTTCAAAGTCTCAGTTGTAATCCGATACCTCTTTACTTTCCTACTCAAATCACCCCAGCCGTGACCACCTGGAGCCCCTTTGATTCTGTGGCCCCCACTATAGGAGTTGGCTACATGCCCAGGACTCTGTCTTAGTTGGGGTTTCCATTGTTGTGAAGAAACACCATGGCCCAAGGCAACTCTTATAAGAGACACATTCAACTGGGCCTGGCTCACAGGTTCAGAGGTTCTGTCCATTATCCTTATAGCAGGACACATGGCAGCGTGCAGGCAGATGTGGTGTTTGTTGGAGAAGGAGCTGAGAGTTGTGCATCTAGAGCTGAAGGCTGCTAGAAGACTGCCCTCCAGGAAGTTAGGGGAAGGTCTCCAAGCCCACTCCCACAGTGACACACTTCCTCCAACAAGGTCACACTCACTCCAACAGGGCCACAGCTCCTAATAGTGCCACTCCCTGGGCCAAGCATATACAAACCACCACACACTCCCTTGCTTCATAGGCTCACAAGGTGCTCCTGACTTGACGTCGTGTCCTTTCCTGGCATGGCCCGGAGTCCTCCATTTGTCCTGGTCTCTGGCACTTCTCACTGCAAGCTCTGGCTCCAGGTATCTCTGTTGCCTCGAGGCCTCTCCTCTGGGTAAGCAAGGAGCCAAGATAAGGTCTTCAGTCTTCTCTGATGTGGGTGAGAAGGTGCAACCCTTCATGTTCAAGGCTGAATGTGCTGACTGGTGACAACCAGTTGGGGCCCAGCTGGGTGGGACAAGCGTTGAGACGCACAATAGGGAGAACAGAAGTGTGGTCTCAAGGATGCCCAAGTCACTGGGGAACACATGAGTGTCCACCTACTGTCCCCAAAGAGAATCCATGCAGTGACCAGAACCAAGCGCTGACTGTACCTCCCTGACACCCCCTCTTTGAAGAAAGTACTGGGTCACATGAGATTCAGGACAATGACAAATTCCCATCGTCCTACGGGTGTTAATGAAATATTTTTAATCTTGTCCTTCAAAGCAGCTGGCTTGTCTCCTAATAGCTTCCAATTAAATGTCTTTTTATAAATTACATTGTTGTTAAGGACTTTGCCGTCCTTGCGTGTCTCCCCCAACAGCTTTCAGCCCAGTCCTCTCCAAATTGTCTCGCCATCCCCCTTCCTATTAAAAAAAAATGGAGCACATACAATTCACCTAATTAGTTACATTTGAATCATATGTGGCCATCACAGTCCACTGGTTGAATTTCACACACCATTAGAGAAGATATGGGGGAGATGTCACCGTTGACGTCCCCCCACGCTCCGAAGACACTATTCAATTACAAAAGGAATTATTTGGCTTTCTGTCGCCGTGATATTCTTGCAATATGCTATTAACCTTTATTGATTTTTGCTTAAATATATTCAAGATGGGTACGTTTTCGCAGATCTAATGTGCTAGTATTTAAACAGAAATATTTCGGCAAATGGATTTTCTTTTTAAATGAAATTTGCTAAATGATTATAAATGAGGGGAGAGAGATTTGAACTTCAACAAGATGTGGGTGGTTCTGGGAGGAAAAATTGCCATGCTACCAGACAAACTAGACAGTTTGGGGGGGGGGCGTTCTAAAGGGACTATGGCAGCAACAGAGTGAAGCGGACATCCCCAGAGAAGCCAGACTGGAGGCTGGAGAAGTTGCTTTGGTGGAGATGAAGCCAATCGTCATGATGGCCACAGGGAAGGCTGGCAGGAGGCAGCTATGACAGGCCATGATATTAGCATCCTTTAGCTGCTAGAACAGTTATGTATTCATCTCTGGACCAGAGCGCCTGACAGGAGTGAGTCAAGGGAAGATTTATTTTGGCTCTCCATTCCAGAGAGTCTCAATCCGCCATGGCGGGGAAGGTATGGCTGGGTAGCTCAGTGCACAGCGGGAAGAGCCTGATCGATCACTTCATGATGGGACAAGAAGCAGTGGGGAAGCCAGACCCTGGAAATTGTGTAATGTTCAAAGGTCCATCCTCATGTTGGCCAGGGCACCACAACCTTCAAAATACCACCATAGCTGGGGAATGAGCATTTAAAACATGATCTGGGTCGGGCAGGGGTGGTGTTCAGATTCAAACGGTAGCAAGCAGGTGAACATTTCAGAGCCTGCAGAGTCTGATGCCCAGAGTCTGTCAGCCTTCCCTCCTTTGTCCTACAGCAAGTGCCAAGAACTCGGTTAGGGCTCGTCACCACAGGAGTGTGGATGCTCATACCACCACCACCACCCCTGCCCCCGGGGCACTCTGTATCTGCAACCTCGGAGAAGCTGGCTGACTTACCCAGGGTAACAGACTAGCTGGGTGGCTTATCCAGGGTCGCACAGCTAGAAATGCAGGCAATGGGAACGTTAAGTCGGGCTTTCTGGAGATGGAGCGAGGGCTGGAACACGCTAACCACTGAGCCACATGTCCTCTCTTTATTTTTCAAAGCTCCTCTGGCTAGCCTTGAAATCTCTCAGAATCCCAGATACTCTTGAGGTCATTCTGCCTCAGCCTCCTGAGTGACCGTGACAGGTCACCTTCTCTGGCTCTCACTGCCTTTCTCTTTGATGTTCATTCCTAGCCCAGTCGGAAGATAAAATGCCTTTTGATAGGTGGCAAGACTGAGTAAACAGTATGGCAGGTTTGGGGTGGTAACTCAGGAGGGAGGGAGGAGCCATGTGGCTTAGAGAACTCAGGGGAGCAAGAACTGCTGCGAATACCACCTGTAGTGACCCTCCAGGGCTCCTGGATATAACAGTCACCCGGCTGGCTGGGCTGTTTGCAGGCTCACCTGACCTTGCTCTCTAAGTACCCTGAAGGCAGAGGCAGCATCCACTGGGCTCACTGCTCTGGTACCAGGCCCAGCTCAGAGCCTGGCAGGAAGGACTCACCAGCATGGGAGACACAATGTCATGAGGGACACAGTGACACACAAAGAAACATCTTGCAGGAAGTACTGGGAACTTGGCTTCCGCTATGAGCATTGGAGGGTGGGGAAAGGAGATGACACTGTGTGGGTGTCTGGCTTCTGGTGACAGCTGCAGGTGCTGGAGAAACCTACGTGACATTGTGTGAGAGAGCTGGACAGTGACCAGAGGCAAGGAGAGAGGACAGGATGGAGACAGAAACCAGGGCAGCCGGTGCTCAGAACATCACAGAGGGACCTTCCTATTTTGTTCTGTCTCTGAGGCCAGGAAGGAACACTTAGTTCCACTGGGTCCAAGGGCCAGGGGTTAAAATTTGAGACAATTATAGTGTCCTGAGTTCCAAAGGAGAGGAGCCGAGAGGGCGAACTCTGGCTTGTATAAATAAATTTTGTCCTGTCTCTAGCTGACCTCTGAAACCAGGCCCAGCACAGATCCTAAGAAGCCTGGAGAAGTAATAGTCAGACAGGGTACTATGACATGACTTCTAAAATGTTTTCCTAAAATTTCAAAAGACATATTCTTTCTCTCTCTCTCTCTCTCTCTCTCTCTCTCTCTCTCTCCAAGATCTCTGGCTTCTGTGACACTACCAATATTAAATCCTCCAGGGACTCCTCCTGGTTGTCCTGTTGCTGTCCTGTGTCATGGAGATCCTGCAGCTTTGGATCTGCCAGATCGGCCCTTTCACGCGTCCCAATCATTTGCAGATGATATAGATTTTGGGGTGGGCCAACTCAGAGCCCTAGATCTGGGCCTGGGTGGTAGTTGCCTCTTCCTCATTTGCACCACCAGGGGCAGCTCTGCAGCGCTGCTAGGCCACCCAATGCTCTCATGGCCTCCGGGCCAGGTCTGCCATCTACCACAGGTGATGTGGGGGTGTTATCACCCCTGCACCCACACCATCTCAGACAGTGACAGGGCTTTTACTATGACTCTGTGTGTGTGTGTGTGTGTGTGTGTGTGTGTGTGTGTGTGAGAGAGAGAGAGAGAGAGAGAGAGAGAGAATTTTTAGACCTTTGAGATTTTTGTAGTCCTGGAACTCTCTATGTAGACCAGACTGGCCTCGAACTTACAGAGATCCTCTTGCTTCTGCTTCCCGAGTGCTGGGATTAAAAGAGTGTACCACCATTTTAAACTATATGTTAACAATTTTGAAACATTAGTCTATGTCAGCTTTTGGGGCAGAGAGTGTCTCAGTGACTGGGGTTGTGTTGGTGTAGCACAGAATTTAAAGCCATCTTGGACTAGAGGTGTTAACCTAATTTCCCCCCTTACTTATTTAAGGGTAACATATTGTGTAAAATATCTAAGGTCTTATCTATGTGGGGTTGATTGTAGAAACTAATAAAATAGTCTCTGAATAATAAAAAATTATAAACTAAAGAATGTAACAGATTCATGAAATAAAGACACGCAGAACATAGCAGAACCTAGCACTCTACTTAGACCACCCACTGGGTAGAGCAAACTGTGACTCCAGTCTTCAAAGAAAGAGGAAAATATGGCCAGGCAGTGGTGGCACACGCCTTTAATCCCAGCACTTGGGAGGCAGAGGCAGGTGGATTTCTGAGTTCGAGGTCAGCCTGGTCTACAGAGTGAGTTCCAGGACAGCCAGGGCTATACAGAGAAACCAAACAAATAAACAAAAAAAAATGACCCCTGCTTAAAAAGCAGCTGACTAAACTCCCAAGATGGTTGATGGGTAGAGTGTTTGCCTCAAAAGTGCGAGAGCCAGAACCCCATGAACCCAGTGTGGTGCCACACCCCCATCATCCCAGCACTAGGAAGACAAGGCTCTAGGGAAGCCAGCCGTGGGCTTTAAGGTTGTCAATGAAAACATGGTTGTAATGCATGAACAAGAACAGAAACTTCATAGAAGAGAAGCAAGTGGGGATTCCAGAAGCTAAACAACACTTGAAACTTTAAGGATCCAGGGGCCGAGTTTAGCAAAACCTGAAAGGCAGGAAGGTCACTGATGTGTCAGAAACCATCCCTCTACCCCCAGTACCTGAACAGAAAGGGAAAAGCCGAGATATGGCCCAAGGAATCAACCGTGAAGTGTTTAACACCCATGCAACCCTAGTGCCAAAAGGAGAGAAAAGAAAATAAAGGCAGGGAGGCTATTTAATAAATGATACACAAAGATAGTAAATCCAGTTTAAAAAAAAAATGGCTGAAGTAGTGCATCCCAAGAAAGGATAAAAGAAAAGACCGACTGGCTCCTGCCTGCAGTGCCTGTGCTCTGCAGGCTGAAGCCAGATGATTGACAGGAGTTCTAGGCCAACTTGGGCTGGAAGAAAATAAATAACACCTGGGCATACACCATTACCAAAAATAAGGGGCCTGGAGAGAAGGCTCAGCGGTTGAGAGCACTGACTGCTCTTCTACAGGACCTGGCTTGGATTCCCAGACTCTGTACGGTGACTCACGACCGTCTGTACTCCAGTTCTAGGGACCTGACACCCTCTTCTGGCCTTCCCAGGCACCAGGTACATACATGGTACTCAGACATACATGCAGGCAAAACACTCATACACATAAAATAACTGTTTCCATTTAAAATAATGACCTTAAGACAAAGGGGAAAAACCCATCTGCTACATTCTGGGTACCCATCCCATGCTGCGGGGGGCGCTGCTGTGTCTCTGTGGGACCCAGGCAGCCATGGAGTCCAGCTTGAGAATGCTGGATGAAGGAAGGGCTTCCCCAGAGACCCACTTCCTTAACAGTCTGAGGACCCCTCAGAGCCATGCGTCCTGTAGACGGTGTTGAATACAAGGTCAACAATAACTTTGAAAACCTTGATTAGAAATCTCTTAGAACATTCGAGGCATTGTCTCAGTGAACTCTTTTGAGAGCCCCATGAGAAAAGGCCTAGGATTGTTCACAGGCTCAGATAGACCATCAGCTTGCTCCGGGCCACACACTTGAAGAGGGCTGAGTCTGAGACTGGAGCCCAGGCACCGGACTCCAGTTTGGGAACCTGTGACCTATGTCTCCAGAAGCTGCCTTAGCGTTTAGCTGTCTGGGGTGGGAGGGAGGTGGAGGCAGATTCCCACGAAATATTTTCACCTGGACGCAACATCTTCTCTGTCTCTGCCACTCCCATGAGAGCCAGGCACCATGTGAGCAACACAGTGGCCCAGGATGTCTGTGGGTGTGCTCAGTCAGCATGGCAGTAGGCTGGGCAGCCTTGAGTCAGAGCGGTGACTTCACAGCTTTGCAGGGGTGTGGCAGCTCAGATGGGAGGCAGGGGGAGCAGCAGGTTGGTGGCCTGCTGGCCTCACCCTGTCTGCAACTCCTAGGTGTGGCAACTCTCAGGAGACCAAGGCCAGAAATCTGCACAAAGTGTCAAGTGTGGAGGGCCTTATGTGTCTGTCCCTTCCACCCTCCCTGTCCCCCGGTGCTCTCTGGGATGGAGGGAAACAGGACTGAGAACATTTCCCTTCTTGATGTCTTAATATCCCATGCTCCTTTGCTTCTTTTCCACAGAACTCCAGAGCCATCCCTACTGCCTGGTTCAAGTTCCTGCCAGGCCACTCCGACCTCTGGAAAGGGTCTTGCTCTTCCTACGTTGTGTGTTGCATCTGGAGCCAGCACGGAAGCAGAACCCTTGTAGGCTGCTGGGCGAGTGGATGTCAGTGGTGCTGTAAAGTCAACCAAAGGCTAGCCCTGGCACATCCTTCTCTAAACTGTCACTCCCTCCTTGCCACACCATGAGACCAGAGCCCTGCAACTGGCCCTTCTGGTCTCTTGTGCAGTCCCTTTGCTGAGAGGCTAAGGTGATTTCTCAGCACAGGCCACACTCTCAGGAGCAGCTCTCAGGAGCGGCTCAGCCTCCTCTTACTTCTGGCTGAGTTGATCTATTTATGAGAACCTGGCCTCTGGTCTCAAGCAGGGAGCATTGTGAAATCACAGTCCCCGAGCCTCCCTGGTTCAGGCTGAGAGTGGATATAACCAGCCGACTCTGCTTGGCCCTTCCCTCCGATTGTACCCTGCTTCTGCTTGAGGGGTTTCTCTTCATAGCAGCCCGCAGAACACACTCACTTTGCCCAGCAACTTTCCTCAAAGCAGTTCCTCGAATTCATCAGTGTCTTAGGCTATTGCTGCAATAAAACACCATGGGGGAAAGCAACTTGTGTGTGCATGTGTGTGTGTGCGTGCGTGTGTGTGTGCGTGTGTGTGCGCGTGCGCATGCGTGTGTGTGCGTGTGCATGTGCGTGTGCATGTGCGTGTGTGTGTGTGCATGTGTGTGTGTGTGTGTAGGGGGATGCTTTGCTTATGCTTTCAAATCACAGTTCATCAAAAGAAGTCAGAGCAGGAAATCAAGGTAGGAGCCTGGAGGAGGCAGGAGCTGATACAGAGGCCGTGGAGGACGCTGCCTACTGGCTTGATGCCCATGACCGCACAGACTGCTTTCTTTCTTTTTTTTTTTTTTTTTTGGTTTTTCGAGACAGGGTTTCTCTGTATACCCCTGCCTGTCCTGGAACTCACTCTGGAGACCAGGTTGGCCTCGAACTCCGAAATCTACCTGCCTCTGCCTCCCAAGTGCTGGGATTAAAGGCGTGTGCCACCACACCTGGCTTCAGACTGCTTTCTTATTGCACCCAGGACCACCTTACTGGACACGATCCCGCCAACAGTGGGCCGGGCCCAGCCACATTAATTATTAAGCCAGAAAATGCCTTCAGGCCAATCTTCTGAAGGTATTTTCTCCCCTGAGAGTCCCTTTTCCTAAATGACTCTAGCTTGAGTCAAGTTGACATAAAATTAGCTAGGACGACCTGCCTGTAGAGAAGCCCATGTCCCTCTGACGTGTCCAGCTCAGAAGGCTTCCTTTTCTGCACTGCCCAGTCAGTCAGTTGGGGCAGGCTAACCTGCTGTGGCAGGCAGAGGTGACAAGTGGATGACAGCTCAGACACAGAAGCGTTTAGTTCTCAGCCATGCACCACACAGGGCTGAGGTCCATGGTGGCAGGCAGATCCACTTGGCATAGTGATGTGGGGGTCTTGGTTCTGTCAAGGACCACAGTGAGGCCTTGGACTTGAACAGTCATATTTAGCTGGGTCTGTGCCTCCTCAGTGTGCAGAAGGGAGGGAAGATGGCCGGTGAAGGACAGCTCCAGCCAGGCTGGGCAGGCCATGGGCAAGTCTCTGTTGCGACTAAGATGCCACGCACAGTGACACCTCTGGGCGGACGGTGATCAGCTGTGAGGGTGGCAGCAGCTGCTGCCCTAGAGCCTCACTTGGATGGAATAAAAACTGCAGTGACAGCTGACCCTTCCCCAGTCATCAGGACCCAAGAGACCCTGGGGGCGGAGCTTGGCAGGGCAGTCTGCCTTTAGGCATGTGTGTCCTGGAGACATAGGTCAACAACTGCCTGTAGAGGGGACTTCAGGAAATCACCCTTTTGAGTGACAGGATGGAGTTACTCTCCCCTGGAAAAATGGGGGACTGAAAACCCAATGCCTATGCTGGCAATGTGACTTCAAAAATAATCACCCTGAGTCTTGGGGGAGTCTCCTTTATCTTCATCACAAAATCAAAAGCACAAACAAATAGGGGATGTGGCTGGGCGTGGGGGTGCACACTTCTAATCCTATTGCTCAGAAGGCAGAGGCAGGACCATCTCTCTAAGTCCCAGGCCAGCCAAGGATACATAGTGCGATGGGAGGGAGGGGGGAGGGAGGGAGGGAGAGAAGGAGAGAAGGAGGGAGGGAGTGGGGGAGAGAGGGAGGGAGAGAAGGAGGGAGGAAGAAAAAGTTTTTAAAAATGTACACATGTAAGCCGCCAGCACTCTTGCCTCTGCTTCAGCTTCCCCATCTGCCCAGATGTGAGTTAACAGACTCAGGCTTCTGTCACCACAGCTGGCTGAGTCTGTAGCACCCCTGCCAGGACAGACAGTAACCTCAAACTTCTTTCCTAAATCCTGTAAGGAAACAGAAGTGCCACCCACCCCCAATATTCCTTCCCCCCCCCCCACCCCAGTTCCAGCTCCTCATTACCACAAAGACATAGCCTCTACTGCGGGCTCAGTTCCAGGACGCGTGGCTAAAGGTCCCCTGCACACCCTGGCACCTGTATGCTTATGGTCTGTATTTTTGAAGCACAAAGGGTGCCTGCTGCACGCTGCCTCGGACAGGCATCTGCGTCCTGCAGGCGTCCTCCTGTGCACCTGATCTCCCAGCAGACTTTGCGCCAGGTCACAGCCCTTGTGACTTGCACTGAGCAGATGTCCCCTGGTTTACGTGACCTCACTGATGTCCATCCGTGTGTGTTCGGTCTGTTTCCATACATGGCTTGCTGCTAAGGTATGCTGCAGTGAGCAGGTGTGTCTGAGGATGTCTAAAGGGCACTTTCTGGGAAAAACCTCTTGGTTGGGTGGGTAGGAAGTCCTCGAGAGACACTCATGGAGACCTATGGGGACAGAAGACATTGCCAAGCTCTGGCAAAGATGCTAACCTCGCTATACCCTACCTCTTCACTGAGGTGTCTCAATGTGTAGCCCTAGCTAGTCTAGAACTCTCTATGTAGACCAAGTTGACCTTGAACTCATAGAGACCCATCCTCCTCTACCTCCTGAACACTGACCCTTTTTTAAAACATTTTTAAAAAAAAAAATGTGTGAGGCCTGGGTGTGGCAGTGCTCACCTTTAATCACAGCACTCTGGAGGCAGAGGAGGATGTATCTCTATGAGATCAAGGCCAGCCTGGTCTATAAAGTGAGTTCGGGACATCCAAGGTTCTGTTATACAAAGAAACCCTGTCTCTAAATAAAACAAACAAACAAACAAAAAACAAAACAAAACAAAACAAAAAAAACGTGTGTGTGTGTGTGTGTGTGTGTGTGTGTGTGTGTGTGTGATGATTATGCTCACAGAGTCCAGAAAAGGGAGCTGGTTCCTTCCCTTGGAGCTGGAGTTATAGGCAGTTGTGAGCCACCCAGTGTGGTTGCTGGGATTTGAACTCAGGTCCTCTGCAAGAGCAGCAAATGCTCGTCACCACTGGTCTATCTCACCAGCCTTACTTCTGGAGTTCAGTTTAGATGCTGTGACAATCTTGATTGCCCACTTGACAGAATCTAGACTCCTCTGGAAGCTAGGTCTCTAAGATGTCTGTGGTGATGAAGGGGGAAGACCCACCCACTGTGGGCGGCTCCATTCCCTGGACTGCAACACAGAGAGAGAGATCTGGGCAGTGGATTTACAGCTCTACTTCCTGAATGTGGATCTGATGTAAGCGGTGACGCCTCCTGCTCCTGCCTGCCCAGCTGCTGCTATGCGGTTCCTGTCCTGAGGTACTGCATTCCTCTGGAACTCTAAGCCCACTCTCTCTTATGTTGCTCTTGTTAGGGTCTTTTATCACAGCAGAGAAAAACAACTAAGAGAGAGGCCACAGTAGCTGCACCACTGAAACCCACAGGACAGGCCTCCTATCCCCAGCAGACCTGCCTCATAATGGATTCCCCTGGCTCACTGATGCTGATGATGTCCCCATGCTGGGCCTCAGTGTCCTTGTCTGTGAGCTGGGAAAGTGACAATGTCAGCTGCGTGGGGAGGTGACAAAGGTCAGTCAATTCAGTTACTGTTGTGGTCTTTTTTTTTTTTTCTTTTTTTTTTTTCCTTTTCCATTTTTTTATTAGGTATTTAGCTCATTTACATTTCCAATGCTATACCAAAAGTCCCCCATACCCACCCACCCCCACTCCCCTACCCACCCACTCCCCCTTTTTGGCTCTGGCGTTCCCCTGTACTGGGGCATATAAAGTTTGCGTGTCCAATGGGCCTCTCTTTGCAGTGATGGCCGACTAGGCCATCTTTTGATACATATGCAGCTAGAGTCAAGAGCTCCGGGGTACTGGTTAGTTCATAATGTTGTTCCACCTATAGGGCTGCAAATCCCTTTAGCTCCTTGGGTACTTTCTCTAGCTCCTCCATTGGGAGCCCTGTGATCCATCCATTAGCTGACTGTGAGCATCCACTTCTGTGTTTGCTAGGCCCCGGCATAGTCTCACAAGAGACAGCTACATCTGGGTCCTTTCAATAAAATCTTGCTAGTGTATGCAATGGTGTCAGCGTTTGGATGCTGATTATGGGGTGGATCCCTGGATATGGCAGTCTCTACATGGTCCATCCTTTCATCTCAGCTCCAAACTTTGTCTCTGTAACTCCTTCCAAGGGTGTTTTGTTCCCACTTCTAAGGAGGTGCATAGTGTCCACACTTCAGTCTTCATTTTTCTTGAGTTTCATGTGTTTAGGAAATTGTATCTTATATCTTGGGTACTGTTGTGGTCTTACACCCACCCCCCACCCCCGCCCCAACCCACCCCGCTCTGCCCCTCAGAGTAGCTGTCACCATTTCGTTCCATGCCTGCCAGCTATTTCATATTGTTGCTGCCACATGCCTGCCAGTCATTGAGACAGAGGAGTGACTCGGCTCAGTGCAAGGACATCCTGACCACCTACCCTGTTGTGCATGAGTGTTCTGTATGAGGTTTGCTAAACTTAAGAAATCCACAAAGCCATATGCAGGACCCATCAAATCAAAGGTCAATATGAACTTTTATGTCTAAAACACCTTGAGCCAGAGCTAACCACTAGGCAGCCCTCCCTGCACCTATGTGTGAGCTCATTGTGGTCTTTATGGCTGACACTGAAGAATGCTACTAATAAGCCCAAAAGTTATGATCATAACATTCATGCTTTGTTATCTCAATGTTCTGGAATTCCCATGTTCACCACCCATCCACTCCATCCCAATCAGGACCCAATCAGCTTAAAGGATAGCTGACAATACTTAACTTCCCCTCCTTGACCTTTAAACATCTGAGCCTGGGTTTTCCTATAAAAGCCTACCCTGAGAGCAGACTAGTAGCGTAGTCAGGCTCTCCAGTCCCTTTTGCTGCCCTGGATGTCCAGTATTGTGTGTGTTCAATAACTATTCTTGCTTAGCTGAGATTGGTGTACGTATGGTTTGTGTGGCAATTCCCAGACCCCAACAGTTACAACACAGTGCCTGATAGGGTCTGGGAATGGTTGCTGGATCTATCCCATGATCCCTGTGATGGGGTAGCAGGGGTCAGCTTGGGTCTGGGTGCAAAGAAAGTGTCCTCTGGTGTGTGTGTGTGTGTGTGTGTGTGTGTGTAGGCCAGAGGTCAGCCTCGGGTTGTGTGCTTCAGGCACTATCCGCTCTGTTTCTGAGAGAGGATCTCACTGGCATTGAGCTCATTGAGTAGGCTAGGTTGTCAGGCCGGTGAACCCCAGGGGTCTGCTTGCCCCTTTTTCCCAGCTCTGGGATTACAAGCACACACCACTAAGCCAAGTCTGAAAAACCATCGTATTCTATTATTTATTTATGTGATTTTTTTTTTTTTTTTTGAGATTCTCTATGTATTGTGGCCATCCTGGAACTCTCCTTGTAGATAAGATTGGTCTTAAACTCACAGAGCTATACCTGCCTATGCCTTCTGAATGCTGGGAATTAAGGTTTATATCACCACACCTAGCTATGATTATTTTATTAACTTGGGTTCTGGGTATCAAAATCAAGTTGTCATGTTTGCATGGCTATAGCCCCTGCTCCCCGGGCCATCTTCTAAAATCTAAAGTCACAGGTTAGAGAGATGACTCAGAGGTTAAGAGCACTGGCTGCTCTTCCAGGGGTCCTGAGTTCAATTCCCAGCAACCACATGGGATGGCTCACAGCCATCTGTAATGGGATCCAATGACAACTTCTGGTGTGTCTGAAGAGAGCTGACAGTGTACTCACATAAGTAAGTAAGTAAGTAAATTTAAAAAATAAAACAAACTCTAACGTGGCATTCTGCCGTGAGACTAATTAAGAACTAGACAGGTCTGGTTGGCACATGGAAGACCACGAACCTGGGCAATTGCTCTCCTGGCAAATGGAGCTCACATGGGAGAGGACAGATCCAGAGTCAGGTCCCACCTCAAATTCCTCATGTCTGTGCTGAAGGGCTTACCCCGCAAACCAAGCTCTGCTTCAGGCTGTGCTACACTCACCCTCTGGAAATGGCCCTGCCCAAGACTCCCGTGTGACAACCCAAGCCCCCTCTCTCAGATCCGGCTACAGAGCTGCTATGGACTCACACACCTGAGGCAGTTTCTTCAGCCCGAGCATGGTCATTTTCAATTCCTACTGTTCACCGTAGCCCTCGAGAGCCAGGCTGTCATGCTGCCTCGTCTCTTCTTCCTTGCATGTGGTACATGTAACATGTTACAGATGTTTGATTGGTGAGAACTGACCCAGCCCTCAGACTTGCCCTTAGAGACTCCTCTTCCAGAGCCTGGGTGCTGGCACTGTTTAAATGGAATTTGTCTTTGGTCAGGGATAGAAAGCCTGAGGCTGGCGGGTGGCTCAGTAGGTAAAGTGGTTACCTGGTTAGCGTGTGGTTAGCGTGTGGTTAGCATGTGGTTAGCATGTGGTTAGCATGAGGGATCCTGAACTCAGTCTCCAGGACCCACGTAAAAAGCAGGGCATGGGTTGGGGTAGCACAGGCCTTTACTGCCAGTGCTGTAGAGCCAGGGAAGGCAACCCTCAACCTTCCATCTTCAGTGTGAGTGCCAGGCCATCCAAGCCCACACGTGAAATCTCCGAACAACGAAACAAAACAAAAGCAACAACAACAAAAAGCAAGGCATGGTGGTGCAAACTTACAAGCCCGGTGCCGGGGAGGGGAAGACAGATGAGTCCCGGGGGCTCACTGGCCAGGCAGCTGCTATAACCATTGAATTCCAGGCCCCAGGGAGAGACTCTGTCTCATAAAGCAAAGTAGAGAGTTACTGAAGGGTAAAACCTTGGGTTGACCTATGACCTCTGTGTGTGTTGTACACACACACACACACACACACACACACACACAGACACACTCCTAGACAAACAGACACATACACACACGCAGATACACGTGCATGAGTGCATGCACAGGCAAACACATACACCCCACACACACATGCTACATATACAGACAGACCCATACATAAACTGGCATACATCACATAGATGCACACACACACACATATCACATCACATATTACTTATACAAACAGATCCATACATAAACTGGCATATATCCCATAGACGCACACACACACACACCCTATACCTACTCTGATGTGTTCCAGCACAATACTGAAATAGCATAGAGGGAGTCCCAAGCAATCTCAGCAGAGAGCCACATCAACAGACACCTCTAGTCCAGGGGACTCTGGGGGCTGATGTGAAGTGGGACCATATAGTGAGAAAACACTGAGACACTCCTAAATGTCTTCTAGAGGCACCTTGGTTCCAACCATGGCCCCCTGCTCCCAACACACACACACACACACACACACACACACACGGCTGGCAGGAGGCTCATGCTCCACCCTGTGTTTTGCATTCTGAGAAGCCACAATAAAAAACCCTAATAATTCTTTGAAAACATCATTTAAATAGCAACAAGTCAGCCCCCCCCCCCCCCCCCCCGCTCCCCTCGGCCCTCATTAGACTCGCCTATTGCTTCCATCTGTTTTCTCAGGGCAGACTCTCTGGCAACGGAGCTACTATCCAGCCTTTTGTCAGACCGATCAATCTTCTGCTCCCCACTTGAATTGATAATTAAATTTTGATGGTATGGGCCCACACGCTGCTGCTACCACGACTGTTTTCTTGGTGTAACTCAGATATAGGTGAGCATTGAGGCAGGAGAATTCTGGGTCAGCCTTAGCTATACAGTGAATCTGAGCCTAGCCTGGGCTACATGAGATCCTGTCTCAAAAAGCAAATGAAAAGGCCCTGCCCAGGGATGAATGCTTGAGAGATAAACAAGACCAAATGCCTCAGATGCTATAGGGAAGGAGCCTGGCTGGGAACATGGCCCAGTGTGCTGTCACCAGGCAGCTTGGTGGGTCTGGTCCAAGCAGGGAGAAGGCTGCTCAATGCCTCTGATAGGCAGATACCCATAGACTGGCCTTCAAAGTGGCCCCTGGGTCGTTGCCCCGAGGATTCTCAACTGGCTGCCCTCTGCTCCCATGGTTATATTTACCATGTCAATGGACCTGACCAGGGCAGGAGTGGAGCCCCCAGAGGGTAGGTTCTCCTCTCTCAGGTTCATTTATGGGTGTTGCCAGTGGCCCCCAGGGACCTGACAGGCATTACCTGTATGTGAGCATGGCACCGCTCTTGGCCATATACTTTCTTTTTTGTTTTTTTAAAGTTGTTTTTTTTTAAAAAAAAAGATTTAATTATTTATTATAGGATTGCACTGTAGCTATCTTCAGACACTCCAGAAGAGGGACTCAGATCTCATTTGGATGGTTGTGAGCCACCATGTGGTTGCTGGGAATTGAAACTCAGGACCTTCGGAAGAGCAGTCAGTGCTCTTAGCCACTAAGCCATCTCTCCAGGGGCCATATACTTTCCCAGATACTTGGGATATTGGTCTCCATATTTCCAGAGCTAGTGTGCAGGAAGCAGAAGAGGCTCTGTGGGGCCAAAGAGGTGGTTCAGTGGTTAGAGGTGCTTGTGTGCAGAGCTGGCAGGCTGATCCTGAGGTCCTACAAGCTGGCAGGAAAGAACTGACTCCTGGGAGTTTGTGAAAACCCCTACAAGTGCTCACACACAAAATAAGTAAACAGGTCGATAAATGACCCTTGGTTTAACAACAAACAAACCAATTTAAAAAAACAAAACCTTCTAGGTCTAGGAGAGGCCTGGGGAGATGGTTCAGTGGGTAAGGGCACTTGTTGCACAAGAATGAGGACCCAAGTTCATGTCCCCAGCTCAAGTATAAAATAACTGGGAGTGGCCAAGTGTGCCCATATCTGCAGCTCTGGGGAGGTGGAGACAGGTGGGTACATACACTCACACACATACACACACACTCACATACATGCACACACATGAGCACACACACACTCACACACATGCACACACACATGAGCACACACATGCACATGCACACTCACACATGCATACACACACACTCTCTCTCACACACACACACACACACACACACACGCAGAGAGAGTGGAGTAGGCTTAGACTTTTCAAAACCTACTTTAATAGGACAAGGGGGATGTGGACCTGTTTAGAAGTAGTTCTTTGGGCTGATGCCAATCTTTATTGTCAGGGTATCAGCAGACCAGTGAAAAACATCAAACAGGAAGTAATAGCGGCAATCCAGTCCAGTCAGCAAACACAAAACACAAATCAGTAACAGTGGCTAGACCCAGAGGAAACTCAAGAGGCTCTGCTGAATCAGCAGGAGTCCGTGGAAGCAGCCAGGACACCACTGGTACTTCGTGAAGCATTTCTCTTAAGGAAGTCAGACCAGCAAAGCATTGCAAGGCGAACCAATGCAAGGGATCTCATTGTCTGTGGGGTTGTATTTATTTTCCTTCTAAACATCACACATCCTCTCAAGTGTCTGTTTCAGCAACACATCCTCTCATGAGACAGTTTCCAGGAAAGCATCACATAACACAACTGAATCTACAAAGAAACCAGAAATTTCTATTTCAGAGAGGTCTCCAGGAGAATTCCCCTTTTGGGGGAAGCGCTTATAGGGGAATTGTTTTGGTATAACAGTGCAAGCCATGGGAAGAGACACCTGGTAGAGCATGTGCAAAGGCCCTGTGGTGGCAAAGAGTCAGGCCTGTTAGAGGACCTGGATGCATAAGTGATGCCTATAGAAGAGCCATCAGAACAAGGTGACACAAAGTGTCAGGGGTCACAGCAGAGAAATTGTGGACATCTTCCCTGAGTGTTAGATTTGGAGACATAAAACACCCCACCCTGCATGTCCATTCTTCTTTAAAAAAAAAAAAAAAGACTTATGGGCTGAAGAGATGGCTCAGCGGTTAAGAGCACTGACTGCTCTTCCGAAGGTCTTGAGTTCAAATCCCAGCAACCACATAATGGTTCACAACCATCTGTAATGAGATCTGATGCCCTCTTCTGGGGTGTCTGAAGACAGCTACAGTGTACTTACATAAAATAATAAATAAATCTTTGGGCTGGAGCAAGGGGGGCCGAAGTGAGCAGAGATCCTGAGTTCAATTCCCAGCAACCCCATGATGGCTCAGAACCATCGGTATAGCTACAGTGTACTCATATACATAAAATTAATTAATTAATTAATTAATTAATTAGAAAAAATTACTTTTCTTTTGTTTGTTTGGTTGGTTGATTTTGGTTTTTGTTTTTGGGAATAGGGCTTTTCTGTGTAGCCCTGGCTGTCCCAGAACTCTCTCCATAGACCAGGTTGACCTCAAACTCAGAGATATACCTGCCTCTGCCTCCTAAATGTTGCGATTAAAGGTGTGAGTCACCACCAACCAGTAGATTTACTTATTTTTATTTTATGAGCATGGTGTTTGCCTACATATGTGTCTGTGCACCGTGAGCGTGTGGTACTCTCAGAGACCTGAAGAGGGCGCTGGATCCCTGGGAAGGAGTCACAGCCAGTTATGAGCCTCTGTGTGGATGCTGGGAACAGAACCCCGGTTCTTTTTAAAGCAAATGCTCTGAAACACTCACTGAGCCATCTCTCTGGCCCCTCATCTTGACTGGGCCCCGAAAAGGAAGCAGACAAATCAGAGGGCCATCCTCGATGCTTTGTGCTGGTTCTCCAAGCCCACCAGCCTCACCTCTGCACACTCCACTGTCTTCTAAAATCACCCATCGGCTGGCCACCAACCCAGGCCACGGCACCAGACTCCCAGTTCTGTGTTCCCACCGCCTGGCCTCCTCTGAGTCCCGGGGAACAACAACACAGAGAGACATAAAACACAAAGAGGCTCTCCGGAAGAAACTGTCCCCAAACCATTGCCACACTGGGCTGTAACACCCCGTCAGCTTTTCCACGCTGCTCCCCAGCCCACGGTCGTGTCTGCTGAGTCCAGTACTTTGAAGATTCCTGTCACTCGGGAGGGTGACTCAGAGCCAGGGTTGTGGCTTGTGGGTGTCTTCAGACAAGTCACCAGAAGCCCAGTATTGTCTGAAGATCCTTTCAAACATACCAGTAAATCAAACTTGTCCACTGCACGCCCTGGGGAGAATAATCGGGAGCTAAAGAAGACAGTGCTCTCTGCACACAGATCTGTCGCCAAGCCTCAGATCAAGGGCAGCTTGGGTGGGGGCCAGGCTCCTGCTTTTCTGCCGCTAAATCCATTTTTCCCCCCTCAAATGTTTGCCACCCAAGCTGGGAAGCTGGGCACGGATGAACTGATTGTCAAACAGCAGATCTGGAGACACAGGACAGGGAAGATATCCTGGCAGTCTGGCTGGCCATAGAGACCCCATGCTGGGGCTGCCAGCATCCCACAGCTTGGAGCCTGTTAGGACAATTGTGAGTCTGTGTGACAGAGGCACATGTGCCACAGCAGACACATGGAGGTCAGAGGACGACATGCAGGAATCTGTTCTCTTTCCCGTGTGTGGGTCCTGGGGATTGTACTTAGGTCATCAGGCATGAAGGCAAGCCCCCTTACTGGCTGAGCTCTCTTGGCGGCCCCTCTCTTTCCATCCTTTTTCAGTGGCTGGGTTGACTGACGCCTAAATTGACTTAGCGCAAACGATATAGGGTCCCAGTTGACGAGGCTCTGGAACAAAGTGGGAAATGATAAGAATGACCCTGCCTGCTTTTCATGTGCACGTGTGCGCAGACACACATGGGCAAGAACGCCCGTTCACACAGCAAAGCACTAGGCAGGGCATGTCAGTAGGATGTGTTTCAGACCTCAGTCCAGTGAGATTCTGGAACACAAATCTCATTGGTCCAGTCGCATTCGATGTTCTTCATTTCTGAACTCTTCCAGAAAGCTCTCCAGAGAAAACCTTTCCTAGGGCTAGTGAGACAGACCATTGGGTCGGATGCTTGCCCTGCAACCTGAGTTCCACTTCTCAGAATCCACTTAAAGGAAGAAGATGGGGAGCTGTCACTCGGGGCTGTGCCTGGTCTGTGTCTGTGCTGTGGCTACTCCGTCATCACACATGCGATAATAATACACTGAAAATGTAGGAATCTTCATAAAATGCTGCTGTCCCACTTGGCTTTCTGTCGCTGCGATAAACACCATGACCAAAAGCATCTTAGAGAGGGAAGGATTCCTTTGGCTTACGTGTGCTGATCACAGTCCATCTCGGACGGAAGCCAAGGCAGGAACTCAAGCAGGGCAGGAACCTGGTGGGAGAAGCACCTGATGCAGAGGCTATGGAGGAATTACTGGGTTGCTCCTCATGGCTTGCTCAGCCTGCTTTCTCACAGCATTCAGGACCACCTGCCTAGGGATGGCACCGCCCACATCAATCATTAATCATGAAAACAGGGTACAGACTTTCCCATGAGCCAATCTGATGGAGCCGTTCTCTCAAGTGAGGTTACATCTTCCCTGCTGACTCTAGCTTGTGTCAAGTTGACAGAAAACTCACCAGCGGTTTCCTACAAGAGCTGGACATGTTGTAATGTCAATATGTAATGTCACTTGGGAGTTGGAGGCCTGAGAATTCTAAGTTCAGGGCTAGCCTAGGCTACATAAGAGTCTGCCTCAAAAAAGGAGGAGGAGAGGTAGGCAGACAGGCTGGCTTTGTCCAGGTCATCTCCTCAGATGTAAGCTGGACTCTCTCCCATGCCACAGTGGGCAGGCACAGAACAAATCAAACCCGTGTTGAACACCGTGCGCGACTGCCTTTATTTCTCCCCTTGCTCCTCAACTGTGTGGCTCTGAGGCAGTTCCTTTTATTTTCCCTTCCAGGCTCTTAGGACTGACATGTGATACCATCCCTGGGGCAGGAAGCTGATCATAGCTGATCATTCCATGAAAAAAAGAAGAGAGAGAGAAAAAAAAAACCTAAAAAGCTTGAATCCCCCAAAGCCTTTTTTCAGTTAAATAAAATTAGTAACCTAATATTAAATGTAACACAATGCTAAATGTAATTAAATGTAATGGATACTAACATGAAGAATCCAGACAGACACCAACCGCATGGAACAAAATCTTATAACATGAGCTACATTGTTATTGCCTGTTTCCGTGTTTAATGGGACACACACACACACACACACACACACACACACCACTTGGCCTCTGCCCATGTTGGGGCTGTAAGTGTGATTTTTTTTTCAGAACCTTCTAGAACACCATTTTCCCTGGCGATAATAGATTTTGTCTACCAGGGGATTTTGATTTATCTGAAAATCGTTTTTGTTGTCCTGGGTGAGGACATAGCATCGGGGAGAGGGGAGACTCTCTGTGCAGTGGGCACAGCAAACACCGTCTGCACCCAGGATGGCTCCTCTAACCCACGAAAAGACCATGCCACTCTGTACACAGTGAGCTGGCTGAGGAGCCGGGATCCAGAGCTAAGATGACTGTTAGGTTACAAAACTCACTGGAGCAGGCAGTGTCCCTTGCTGCTTGCAGATTTTCTGGACACTCAAAGCATCCTCCAGTTTCTTTAAAGAACTGGGAGGTAACGATTCATTTACACTGGGGGACGGGGGAGGGCTGAGCAGGCACTGCTCATTCATGAGCATAGAATTTTAACTCTGCCCAAATCCTCCACAAACACACAAGGACGGACACACACACACACACACACACACACACACGCACACGCACACGCACACGCACACACGGTCCCTCATGCCTCAACTCTCTTCAGACCCCCAACTAGGGACAGCCATGTCATCGCAAGCATACTTCAGATTTCTCTTCTGACAGGAGGATGCTGAAGTCACCCAACTGCCAACATGACAAAGTTTGGGGGGCCACAGTGCTGTCCCACAATATATCCAGCTCCAGGACTCAAACTGCAGTTCTATCGTCTTTTACAAACTCAGATGTTGTCAGTAGAGACACTGTGGAGCCTGAGCCACTGTACTGTGTGATGCCTACGGCTGTGGCCCTGGAGCAGTGGCAATCATGGGAACAGAAGCTGGAAGGGGCCGGTGCTAGGGTGGGGTGGGGAAGACTTCACTTGTAAGACGAAAGGTGGATCTTCTGGAGGCCGGCAATGGCAAACGCTAGCACTGGGATGGAAAGTTCATGACTGGTGTTTCACAACAGTTCCAAGAACCCAAACTTTGTAGACATGTGTGACCTCAGGCTGGCATCAAAGAACTGTGGGGCTCTTTGTGGCACATCTGGGGTTCTGAGAGGAGCCCCACTCCCCAGAGAGATACAGACATCCCTACTCTCTTCTCAATGGCTTCTGGGCCTGCTGTAAGGGGACCGTGACAAGGTGGTGTTTCCAGAGATAGAGGAAGCCCCTGGGCCTGGGCAGATTAGCCTGGAAACTGTGGCCATGTGGTGGGGCCAGGGTATGGGTGCCCAGAGAAGACATGAGGAGGGCAGCCATCAGCTTCCATCCATCCCTTCAGGGTTCCTGAGCTCGCTCGCTCTCTCTCTCTCTCTCTCTCTCTCTCCCCTCCCCTTTCCCCTCCCCCTCCTCCTCCCCCTCCCCCTCTCTCCTTCCTCCCTCCCTTTCTCCCTCCTTCCTGTCTCCTTTTGATTTTTAGTTCCTGGGGATGAACCCCAGGGCTGTGCACACTAGGCAGTCACTAGCTCAGAGCTTGGCTGGTCTCGGCCCCTCACTTCCTCAGGGCCCACTTTAGTAAGGAACACTGGGCCATGTGAGCAGGACAGCAGCTGGGGAAATGACTGAGCACTTCCTCAATTATTGGGGGCTTTGTAAGATTCTACCATTCCAAGGCCTCTGGACAGGTGGCATTGAAAGAAGTCACCTGGCACTTGGCATGTCCTAGCTTTCATCTCCACTTGGGAATGGGCACTGGGGCACTGGGACTTGGCCACTCCAAGGAGTTGGTGATGCTGAGTCCCCAGAAGAAGCATCAGAGAGGAGGACAGGTCAGCTAAGGGTCCTTAGGATTTCCCGAGGGAGACAGCAGAGATTAAACCCAGCCCAGCACATCCCTCCCCCTCCCCCTTCCCCACTTCTCTGAGAAGGCCTGAGGGAGAGACATTTTCCTCCAGTGGTGTCGCCACACACTTGCTCCTGTCAACAGACTTCTACCCCTGCTCCCGAAAGCCCTGATGAAACTCACTGGAACATGGACAGACGGACACACTCACACACACACACTCATTCACACACACAAAAGAACAAAATAGACAGGGATGAGGGCTGGTGAGGAAGAGCAAAGGGGTAAGAAGGGGAGGGAGACAGGAGAGGGTAGTGGGTTAAATAGACATACACGTATAAAGATATTTCATACATGTATGGAAATGTCATAATTAGAGCTGTCGTTTTATATATACATATACATATACATATACATATACATATATATATCCATAAAATATATTTTTAAAAAATGGTCCAGATCCCTTTTGGTACAATCCCACAGCCCAAACTTTGGAGTGTAGATTTCAGTACAGAGACAAACAGAGCCCTAACAAGTACTAGGCCGGCAGAAACAGCTCAGGGGTTAGGGGACACTCCCTGGAACCTGCACAGCCAAAGCCTTTGAGTTGGCAGTGACCTTGACATTGTGTGCCTGGAGAGTCCGTCATGCTGTGACTCTGTTGGAGGAGAAAACCTGACTGACAGTCTGGTACACGCGCTTTGGGAAATCCTGGCATGTTTCAGCCACAATAAGAAGCCTCCATAATGATCAAGCTCCATCGTGTAGTGGGGACAGAGGCTGACAGGGACTGGTGGAGGGTGGGGGTGAGGGACGAAGACAAATGGATGGATGAAGGCGCGTGGACCAAGATTCAGAGAGGCCAAGGAGTCTTCTAAACAGGCACGAAAGGACCGTGGGGAGCAATTTCCCCATCTTTCTCCTGGGATTCTCTCCCCTATCTCTGGGACCCCCCAACAAGTCCCTGGGAGCATGTGAGTGTCAGGCCCTGGAGACTGACCAGGTGCCCCAGAGTCAGGCTACCCAGGCTATGTTCTCCGAGGGGGTGGGCGACCATACCCAACAAAGCCAGCATCAGAGCACCAGGCCTTTGAGAACTCGCAGATGTCGTCCGCTGGCTGTTCAGAGAGGCTCCAGTCCTTCGCTCCTGAAAACTTGGGTGTGTAATTTAAATCTTATTAAATAATGAATCTGGGTCAGTGGTAATTTATAGATTACTCTCATTAACTGGATAAAAATAATCACCAACTCAACAGTGAGTCATAACAGCAATTAAGTGGGGGTGGGATAGAGCCTAGCACTGGGTTGGGTGTGAGGACATGTCTCCAATTATTTCCCAAAGATCCGGGAGATAGGGGGAAAGCAGCAGGAACATCGCCCAAGACTTGCTTTTTCTCTCCTTAATTTTTAAGCCCGTCAGGAGAAATTTAATCCATATGTTCAGAGCTTGTTTACATCGAGGCCATCAAAACAGCATTCGTCAGAAGCATTTGAAGTCCAGAAACGCTTCAGCCCTCTTTGTTCCGGGCCTTTGGTCTTTGAACAAGGAAGTTGTCTTGTGCCAGATGCCAAGGGGCCACCCCCACAGGAAAGCTGTCCTGGCTCTATCTCCCACCTTGCTCCTGCCCTCTGCCCCTTCATGGGGTGTGGGGTAGGAAGCCTCCTGGTTCAACCTTGGGAACCCCTCAAAGGGTGGGTAGTCATCCTGGAAGAGCTACTCTGCCCCGAAAGACAGGAGAGGCGACCCCACACAGAAGGGCGGCTTCTTGGCTCTCCGGGCACCAAGTGTGTGCCAGACGCTGGGCTGCTGCCTTCACAGCTCCCCGAGGCAGGCATGTCCAGCACCCTTTCTGCATAGACAGGGGAAACTGAGGCCAGCCAAAACTCCAGGTGTGGCCCCTGTGTGCCAAGCAGAGGAGTAGGTAGGACACTAGACTTGAACTCAGGACCTGAAGTACAGAGCGCAGGCCTGCACAGGAGGCTGGTGAGCAGGGGTGCTAGCTGCAAAATGCTTCATGACCAATTGTGACTTACATGAACAGGTGACCAACACAGAGCTGAGGCCGTGCCCTGGTCTGCCTTCCTCTTTCTCTTCCTTGTCCTTCCAATGTTTGCAGGTGTAAACACGTCAGAGCTGTAACCCGGGTGGTGGAGCGCTTACTGAGTGTGCACAAAGCTCTGGCTCACACCTCAGTCTGTAACCCCAGCAATTGTAAAGTAGAGGCAGGGGAATTAGAAATTTGAGGACATCCTTGGCCATACAGCAACTGTGAGGCAAGCCTGGGCTACATGAGACCCTCTCTCAAGCAAACAAGTAGCTTTGCTAGGGCTGGCCTTGGAGTGTCTTTCTTTTCAGTAGACATTGGATTTCGGATCCGTACAATGACAGTTGTGTGCATATGACCTGTACGACATTGGCCCCAGCCATGGGATTCCCCTAATGCCACAAGGGATGTCACCTCAAGAGGCATCTGCCATTGTACCTATGAATGATATACCGACAGTTCCCACACTTTTCGGGTGGTATCAGGACAGAGGGACCATTGGGCATAAGACCATACCTGTCAGCCTCAGTTTCAAGTCTAACCCAGGTCTAGCCCCGGGCTTCTGTGAGGTCTCCTAGCCTGCAGTGACTAAGCCCTTGCCAGGCGGTAGATATGTCCAGAGCTCTGAGCCCTGTTTGCTCTCTCCAACGCCTCCTGTGGCTGTGAGTAGGGCATTCCTCTCCTGCCATGAGAGATGGAGGCTGGAGTATGTGTCCCACCACCGTGGGGGGCCGGGGAGGGCAGAGGAAGCCTGCTGTGTCGCCTGTGTCTGTTTCCATCATAACAAGTGCCACAAAGTAGGAGTTCTATAGCAGCGCAAGTCCAGACTCGGGGACCCCTCTGCCTTTCCCCCAGGAGGTGTGGCTTCTTCCACATGTGTGCTCTGTCCTCATCACCTTGCCTCCCTGAGTCCTCTCTTCTGTTTCTTTTCTCTGGGCACTGGGATCACTTGTGAAAATATGTATTCCAAATAGGGGAGGGGTGAGAGAGGAGGTGGGCTTGTCCCTGGGGGGGGCGGGGATACGATGACTTCACTGCTTTTCCAACAGAGACCTCACAAGGGAGAGGTCAGTTCAGCTTAGAGCTATAGATGAGGTAGGCACTGGGGACAGAGATGAGGCGGGAGAGTTGGGGGTGGGGTGGGGGGGCTGTGAGATCCAGAAGACCTTAAATTAATTCAAAAAATTGGCCCATGAGAAACAAAACAGCTGGCAGAGAGGGTGACTGGAAGCCCCTGCTGAGGTCAGCTAGGACTAATCGGGGCCACTGCTGCATGCAAAGGCATGCCAGAATGTCTGGAAGTGACCTGTGGCTCTTTATGACACAAACACACACCCCTGGGTGGGGACAGGTGGGTGAAAGTGTGTGTAAGACTCTAAGTGACAGAGCCCAATGGAAGCCTGTACCGTGTGAATGAGCCACCCCTTCGAATGAGCCAGCCATGCAAATGGACCTCTCCTCCCAAGCTCTGCTTTCTAATCTTCTAACCTTTCCCTGGCCCCAGCTGCTCCCTCCCTTCAAGCCTATCTTTCCCTAAAAACCTGCCATGGTTTCTACCACTACCCATGTGTTTCCAGAGCTGCCTACAGGACCCCTGATAGTCATAGGTATCCCACAGGCTGGCGTGGCCTTACTGCCCCTCCAATCCCTCCCCCAGCTGAACTAACAGCACTGTGAGCTACATGGCTTTGACACCACTCTGGGTTCTGCAGTGACATTGCCCTCTAAGGCTAGACAAAATGGCCACTTGGTGGCCATTGTCCGGGGAGGCTCATGTCACAGGTGCTGAGCCCTACTGTGACAGTTCCTCACTCTCTCTGGCCAGGGTTTTGAGGCTCCTAGATTCTGTCTGAAAATTTCAACCAGACTTGGGTTAGCAGGGCCCCAAGATGTGGCTCTGACTGACCATCTATCCCAACTCAACCTGTTGCATGGCCAACACTGTCCCAGGCAGGGTATTCAGAAGAGATGTCATGGGCTGGTGAGATGGCTCAGTGGGTAAGAGCACCCGACTGCTCTTCCAAAGGTCCGAAGTTCAAATCCCAGCAACCACATGGTGGCTCACAACCACCCATAATGAGATCTGACTCCCTCTTCCGGAGTGTCTGAAGACAGCTACAGTGTACTTACATATAATAAATAAATAAATAAATAAATCTTAAAAAAAAAAAGAGATGTCATGACGTCATGCTGTCCCCCTCTCCCACTTCCAAGGTAGCCCTGGATACAGGAAATTCACAGCCTGAGGGCCCTGGGTTGCCAGGGAGCAGGTGTAAGTCTACATACACCCCCCCCCCCACACACACACACATACACACCATGTATAAATAAATAAATAGCTTTTTAGAGACAACCCTGTGGTAAACACTCCACCCCGAGTCTGTGGACCTGTCCATAATTTTTTCCTTGGGCTCCTTCTCTGCCACAGCATGTGGGTACACTCATCAGTTCCTCAGCTTTGAACCCCATTTTGCAAGGCCACCAGGGTGCCAACAGTGGCCTGGTTTGTGGCACTGCCTGACTGGCCTGGCAGGAACTCAAAGCAGGAGGCTGAGGAGGAAACCACAGGGGAGCACTGCTTCCTGGCTTGCCCCTCTTGCTTGCTTGGCTACTTTTCTTATTCACACCAAACCCACCTGCCTAGGGGGTGGTGCCACCCACAGTGAGCTGGGCCCTCCCACATCAATCAGCAACCAAGATGATGGCCGGCAGATATACCTACAGGTCAGTTTAATGGAGACACTCTTCAGGTGAGGCTCCCTCTTCCCAACTGACTGTCCATTTGTGTCAAGCTGACAGCTGAGGCTGACTGAGACACTCACCAATGGATAAGATGCAACTGGCAGCCAGGAGACTGAGGGGTGGAGCGTCAGTATGGGAGTGGTGTTGGGTGTGACCTTGTTGCTTCCAAGTGAATGACGAAGCCATGATGCGCCCATCAAAGAAATGGTTAAGATGCCCACGCATACCCACGTGCACAGGCGTGCTCACCCACACTCATCCTGGGTCGTTAGAGACTCCTTGGCTTAGGAAATCATCCACTCACATGGACCCTGGACAAGTGCGTGGCTGCCTGTCTCAGGGAAAGCATGAGGGTTCGGTAGTCGTCTTATTCCTGGTGAGCCAGAGTCCAGTGCTGAGAAATCGGGTAAATGAGCAAATTAATCGACGGCACTGAATGGAAGGAAAAGAAACGCACGGCTGGATATTTTATAGCCCCAGGCTAGGCAGAACCTCTGGAAGCACAGAGCTGAAGACTGGAATCATAAAGACAATTCTAACCACTTAAAAGAAGCCGTAAGGGCTGGCAGGATGGCTCAGTGGTTAAGAGCTCCGACTGCTCTTCCGAAGGTCGTGAGTTCAAATCCCAGCAACCACATGGTGGCTCACAACCATCTGTAACAAAATCTGATGGCCTCTTCTGGAGTATCTGAGGACAGCTACAGTGTACCTACATATAATAAATAAAAAATAATAATAATAAAAGAAGCCGTAAGTAAGTTGAGAGATAATAAAACTGGGAACAGCAGGGAATCTGCATGAAAGGTGATAAGCATGCTATAGCACCTCAATATATAAAGAGTCAGTAGAAAAAAATCAATCATACTAATAGGATATAAATAGGAAGCTGAGCCTATTAAAGGCATGATGGTTCATGCCTTTAATCCCAGAACTTGGGGGGCAGAAGCAAGGGGATCTCTCAATTCGAGGCCAGCCTGGTCTACAGAGCGAGTTCCAGGACAGCCAGGACTACACAGAGAAACCTTGGCTTGAGAAACAAAAACAAAACAAAAAAAAATAATATGAATAAATAAATTAGATAGATAGATAGATAGATAGATAGATAGATAGATAGATAGATAGATAGATAGATAGGAAGCTGGGCACATTAGCACACACCATTAGTCTCAGCACCTGGGAGGTGGAGACAGATGTTTCTAAGTTGGAAACCACCCTGGTCTACAAACTGAGTTCCAGGACTACTGAGAAAAACCCTGTCTGAAACAAAACAACAACAACAACAACAACAACAACAAAAGGCAAATATCTAAAGAATATAACCGACCAGGAAAAGTCGCATGAAAATATAACTACATTCACTAGTTCAGTACTACATCAAACATGTTCAATGTAATGGTTGTCTTGTGCCTGTGCCCACCCCTGTGGGTCCCACTCCACTCCCCTTCCCTTAATGGTGCCTGTGACCACAAGGGAGATTTCCGGGGTTGGACGTGACTCAACTCCGCTCCTGCTCTGGACTGGCTCCTCCTGGTTCCACCGTTCCCCGGCCCCACACACCCCAAGTCCCATAAATCATTGTGTCCCTGTGGTGGTTTGAATAGGAATGGCCCCTGTAGACTCCTGATTTGATTCTTGGCCCATGGGGAGCTGCACTATTAGGAGGTGTGGCCTTGTTGAAGGAAGTGTGTCACTGTGGGGAGAGGAGCTTTGAGATCACTGAGTGTGGGATCCAGTCTCCTTATGTTGCCTTGTCGTCATGATAGGAGTGGGCTAAACCTCTTAAACAGTAAGCCAGCCCCATGGTGTCTCTTCACAGCAGTAAAACCCAAACTAAGACCTGACCAGGGGATCCAGAGATTTAGGCTCTACACCCAGTACTGCAGAATTCCTGTTCTCCTTTTTGCCAAGAAGCTGAGTTAACTGGGAGAAATGAGGCTGCGGGTAGTACCTGCTCCGTGGGACTGATACAAATATGAAACAAGTCCATGGGTGTAAATGTTTTGGGGACCATGCCGGCTTGCCAGAAAGACTGAGCAGTGCACCTTAGAGCTCAGATGGTGAAAGTGGGAGACGCCCACCCACCTGCACCAACTCCCCCGCCCCCCCCCCCGCTCAGATTCAGGGGGTGCCCAAGTATACTGGGCACTTGCACCCCAGTGGCTCAACGCAAGACTGCAGGTAGTTGCAGTAGGTGTGGATAAGGAGGCAGGACTGATGGTGGGAATTGCTAAGGCCACATTTCCTAATAGTCCCACTCCCTGGGCCAAGCATATATCAACCATCACATATGTACAAAAGCTCAGAATCAACAAAGACGGGGGCCAGAGAGACGGCTCCAAAGTGAAGAGCACTGGCTGCTCTTCCAGAGGACCCAGGTTCAGTTCCCAGCACTGACATGGGAACTGGCACACACACACGTGGTGCACACCCATACGTATAGGCAAAACATCTGCATAAAATGAATACTTTTTTTAAAAGCAATAACACAAACAGACAAAGGCACCAGCTGGCAGGCTGGCTGAGATCAGGTGGCCTCCAGGGTCCGAAACACTCTCTGGGACAGGGAGAAACCCTACAGCCCAGGCTCAGGCTCCAGGCTTGCCTTCTGGGGGCTGGGGAGCAGGTCATGGGTTAGTCACATGATTGCCTCTAGAGACCACTGCCTCAGTTAACTTTTCATCACCTGGAGCTGGCTTTCTGGAATGTTCTAGGGATGGTTCCAATGTTGAACTGCCTCTCTCTCTCTCTCTCTCTCTCTCTCTCTCTCTCTCTCTCTCTCTCTAAGATGGGGTTTCTCTGTGTGCAGCCCTGGCTGTCCTGTAATTCACTATGCAATCCAGGTTGGCCTTGAATTTAGAGACCCACCTGCCTCTACCTCCCAAGTGCTGGGATTAAAGGCCTGAGCCTCCACCGTCTGGCAGTGTTGAGCTTCTTCTTGAACCCTCAGTGTGAACACCCCGAGACAAGTAAGGGCTGCTTTGTCCCTGTCCTGGCACCAGAAGGTGCTGGTAGAGCCTCTGCCTGCTGCCTTCTACCTATGGGTATAGGACCTGGCTGTGCCCTTAGTTCTGACAACCCGAGGGGCTATGGAGTGTTGTGTGTGGTCCCTAATGCTTCTGGTCTGGGAAAAGACTCTTTCAGAAAGCCTTGTACAGGGAAGCAACACCCCACCTTTGGAGAATGCACGTCTGTCCACTGGTGACACCCTATGTACCAGGTATCACAGGCTAACGACACATTTCTGGGGCCAGTTTGATCCAGACACCACCTATAAATATCTCCTGGTGAGCCAATGACAGATACTCAAACATGGAGTCAAAACTCTAGCTTTCTGGGTTCTCTTAGAAGGGGGGGGGGAACCATCTGGTCACACTACACCTGTTCCTGACACACAACTGGAGGGAACATGGTTACATCTGCCTCTTCAGGTGGCTCCCCACCCCACCGCCAACCCCCACTTCCTATTGGTTACTGCCTCTGCTGCACTACTGTGGGTGCCCAAAAGCTGGAAGGCCAGACCATCACTATTTGAAGCTCAGACTTGCAGCCATCCTCCTACCTCAACGTCCTCAGTGCCGGGATTATAGGCACACACCACGCTTCCATTCCACTTTCACATTTCAACAACCTTGTTGGCTCCAGAGGGTCTCTCAGTTTCTAACCCACAACCAAATGTGTTTCCACATGCATGTCTCTGCACACATATACAAGCATATACACATATAAACTTGTAAGTGAACAAATAAACTTAGAAAACATGCCTATAAGTACAGGCACACACATGCATATCCACTCACAAAGCACCCATGCATATTTCTGCATGCATGCACACCGCTACAGCAAACACCTGCCGTGTATATACACACACACACACACACACACACACACACACACACACGAGCCCCACATCTCACCTCCACCTCATCTCACACACCTGACCTTGAGGCTCTGTCTCTTGACGCACCCCACCCCCACCACGCAGGGGCTCGGTGGGTGTCAAGGTGGATTGATGGATGGGGTAGCTCAGCTTTCCCAAACTACCGCATGTGTTTATTATGGCGACGAGTGTGGGCCTGGCGGCTTCTGGCTTGTGTAAGTGTCAACTGGCGACAGCATGTGCTCTACAGAAGGCAGATGTCAAGGGGGCAGCGGAATGGCCGCCCGCACCGTGAGGACCACCCAGGGGTACTGTTGAGCCTCCCTGGTCTTTGATGAGAGAAAAGCCCTGTGGGAAGGTCGTGAGTGGCGGGATGGATCCTCAGATCTGTTTCACCCTGGAGAGTCAGCACCACGCAATCCACCCACTCCGTTTGCTCTGAAGACCCCAGACCCCTGCTCTGGTCTCCCTGAAGGCCCCGTGTGGTTACCTACAAGTCGCAAGAGGCTTCTCCCTTTGTCTGCAATAGTATCTGGCACCTGACAGGTAACCGGCACTTTCTACCCTGTTCACGGTTCTTCTCAGTCCCGTCCTTAGTGCTGCTAGAGCTGTGACATCCTTAGGCTATTTTGACCATTGTCTACACTGGGCCCCCAGTGAGCTCTTAAGACACACCACTGTCTGGGCGGCCCCTACTCTGCTTTCTGAGAGATGTGTTGCCACGCCCACTTCGCAGGGAAGGAAACCAAGTTGCACACTGGTTCTCCTCTCTCCTGCCCTCTTCCTCCATCTGCTTCTCCATCCTAAAGCTGAGGTCACACAGCCCTTCCAAGGTCACCCTCCTATAGCAGCCTCTCTCTGTCCACCTGTCCTGGCTGGGCCACCCAGCCAAGTTCCCTGGGACACTGCTGACACTCCAGATCTGGGTGTGTCCAGCCCCGACATCCTTGCTTCCTCTAAGAAGACTTGGCAGAAGCCTAACTGGCTAACAATTTCACCATCTCTCTATCTCACCATCTTACTAAATATGGCAAACCTGAGCTTTAGAGTCTAAAGAACACAAACAGCGGGGGCTGAAGAGATGGCTCAGCAGTTAAGAGCACTGACTGTTCTTCCGAAGGTCCTGAGTTCAAATCCCAGCAACCACATGGTGGCTCACAACCATCCATAATGAGAGGCACACACATGCATACACCTTTTCTGGGTGTCTGAAGACAGCTACAGTATACTCACATGTAATAAGATAAAGCTAAAAAAGAAAGAAAGAAAGAATAAAAAAGAACCCAAACAGCTAAGTGAATTTAAGCAGAGGAGGCCAACTGTCCCACAGAGCAGAGAAAACCTGTTGGGAGGCAAAGCTTGCTTCTGTGTTGATCCCGTCTGAGATTCAACTTCTGCCTACCTCTGTCTCAGAGTACTGGGGTTATAGGTGTGTGTCACCACATCCAGCTGGTTTTGCTGACAAAATGTCTCACTGTGTAGCCCAGGCTGTCCCTAAGCTGTCCTGAGTGCTGGGATAACAAACACAATCCACCAGACCCAGCTGAAATGGTGATAGTGATGGTGATGGTGGTGGCAGTGGCAGCGGTCTCGATGGCAATGGTCATGGCAGATGATGATAACAATGATGATTCACACATACACACACACACACACACACACACACACACACACACACACACACACACTTTTTTCCTTCTCAGGGTCTTAGACAGTCCAGGCTGGCCTCAAATTCCGTATGAAGCTGAGTCTGGCCCTTAGGTTTTCATCTTCCTGTCTCCACCTCCCGAGTGTCAGGATTGCAGGCTGTGCCTCCACACTTGGTCCGCCATGTTGATGGAGGCCAGGACCTTGTATGTGCTGGGCACACACTTTCAGACTGGATTCATTTGACGTTCAAAGCTGGCTTTGATGTCAAGGTGTTGTGTGTGACCTTTCCTGGAGGAGGTGTGAGGACAGGTCTACTCTCTCCAGAGAGTGTGCTGAGGACAGACCAAAGAAACAGTCCTGCCTTGGTCCAACATGAAGAGCTAATGAGTTCACTGAACTATATTACAGGAGCTGGGCTGAGTGGGTCGCTTAGGAGCATGGAGGCAGGTCAGCTGGGGGAGGGGTCACTCAGGAGCATGGGGAGGGGTTACTCAGGAGCATGGGGGAGGAGTCAGCTGGGGGAGGGGTCACTCAGGAGCATGGGGGAGAAGCCAGCTGGGGTCACTCAGGAGCATGGGGAGGAGTCAGCTGGGGGAGGGGTCACTCAGGAGCATGGGGGAGGAGCCAGCTGGGATCACTCAGGAGCATGGGGAGGAGTCAGCTGGTGGAGAGATCACTCTGGAGCACCCAAACTCGCTTACAGGAGTTTGGGTGACTCAAAGGCAGCTGCATCAGCTAGGACAGCTTCAGTCTTCTACCTTCTAGAAGGGGACCAAGGGTAAACCCCAGGATAGCTGTGAATGCATCCTAACAGCAAGTGTAAACTATTTAAGGACATATGAATGCAGACAGTCAGACAGACAGACAGACAAGAACTCAACCCTTCCTCCCCGCCCATGAAAGATGCCAGCAGCTCCCTTACCCTGCTGCCATCAGACCGAGCTGTCAATGTATTTATTCTCTTTTTATTCTGTTGCCATGCCATGCATACAAGCCAAGCGGCTCTAACCCAGGAAGTAAGAAAGAGCTGAGGAGGCTGTGTGGGAAGAGCAGCAGGGGAACTCCTGTATAGGAAGCAAAGGATGGATGGAGGGACCCCTGAAAGGACCGGGACTCCAGAGGACTGAGGGCTGCGGGGGGGGGGGGGTTGAAGCTGAAGGTCAGGCTCTGAGTTCCAGTCCAGCCACTCCTGTAACTGGGAGTTAGCTAACCACTCTGAACCCAGCATTCTTGCTGATGAAGTCAGATATTCAAGGGAGGTTTGCAGGGGAAGAAAAACAAAACGACCAAGAGATAGAGAAAATGATAGTTGTCACTGTGTCTACTGTGGAAGGAGATTTTCCCCATAAACCTCTGTCCTTCCTTCCCTCCCTCCTTCCTTCCTTCCTTCCTTCCTTCCTTCCTTCCTTCCTTCCTTCCTTCCTTCCTTCCCTCCCTCCCTCCCTCCCTCCCTCCCTCCCTCCCTCCCTCCCTCCCTCCCTCCTTCCTTCCTTCCTTCCTTCCTTCCTTCCTTCCTTCCTATTACATTGCATTGCTTGCTTGCCTGCCTGCCTGCTTGTGCATATGTGTGCATGCAAATGCACATGCCTGCCATGGTGTGTATACAGAGGTCAGAGGACAATTTGTAAGAGCCTGTTCTTTCCTTCCCCAGTATGGATCCTGGGAATTGAACTCATACCCTGGGCTTGTATGCAAGCGCCTTTATGTGTTGAGCCATTATTCACTATGACAGAGGAACGAACCTAGCCTGGCTTAAGCAACACCAAGTTCATGCAGAGGTGCGTTAGGACCTCAAACTCATCTTCCAGCCCGGGACCAGCTCTTCTGCCTGTCACACGTTTCTGGAAGCAGCACCTGGCCAAGCACCTACAGTTGTGGTCGCAGAGACTAACCCTCCCTTGTTCCTGATTTCTAGAACAGTCTCCACCTCAGGCCATTAACCTGTCAGGCAGCGAGGCAAAGGCCAGGCAGGGAAAGCCAGGGTGTGCTTTGTTGGTTCCCCAGAGTTGACATGAGCAAAGGACTCAAGGGCAAATGAGCTTTTAGAGACATGTCTTCAGGGAACCCACTGGGAGTGAGTTCAGACGGCCAGGGATGAAGAAGCCAAGCAGGTTCATCCTGAAAGTAAGTGACACCCGGGGCTCTCGGTCCTAGGTCTAGGAGCAAAGTCTTGCCGGGTCTCCAGGCAGTGACAGGGCAGGGCCAGTCTGGTGGCTCCCTCTGGGGCCTGCTGCCTCCAGTGGATATTAAGGTTCTGGTAGCTGAGGATAGATGTCCAGGGGCAGTCAGAAGGCAATTCAGGGAGCACAGAAGCCTGGAAGCAAAGGCTGACAGGGTCTGCAGGAGAATTGGACGTTCCCTTCTTGGGGACATCTCATGAGTCCGTCTAGATCCCACCTTGAAGAGGTCACAGGCCACACTCGTCCTTCTGGCCTCAGGCACCTGACTCCAGTCAGCGCCTCATCCCTACCTCCCACTATCCAATTGCTTTAGAGCTGAACCAGTGGCCTAGGAGTAAACAGATGTCACACTGTCCTAGCAGTGTCTGCTCAGCCTGGGAAGGGTCAGCAATTCAGTGTGGGTTAGGCCCAGAGCCCAGGCTTCGGTCAGTTCCAAACATCAAGGACCATCCCCAGAGGTATTTGGGCTTGAGATACCACCCAACCATAACTCACTCACTGCTCTGTCTACCTCGTCATTCACCCATCCGTCTACCCACATACCTACAGACCCGCTCTTCCACTCACTCATCCACCTACCCTCCTACCTCCCCTAAGCCTAACCCATCACCAACCCACCCACTCATAACCCATCTACCTACCTGTCCATCCACCCATCTGTCCATCCCCCCATCCGCCCTTGGGCCCACCCACCTACCCTCTTACAAGAGAGAACATGAGCTTCGGGACCAGGATCTGCCAGCTCAGGACCTTGGAGGAGAAGCTCAGATCAGCTCAGGTCCCAATGGAAACTGCTGAGCAGTGTTCACTGGGTCTGAGCTGGGTTCCTCGAAAGCCTCCCATAAGTGGCCTTCATCACCTAGGTCTCTTCCTCACTGCCCTTGTCTCTGCCACCTGCTCTGTTGTTTCCCAGGCCACCCTCCTCCTCCCTTCCAGTCTGGGTCCTAGCCTTGCAGACCAGGGGCCAGCCTGTGAGAGTTTGGACTATGAGGGCCATGGCTGAGGGTCCTGCTCCACAGTGGCTGTTTCTGGCCGAGGTCCCAGATGCCCACACCATCCAGTCAGTACCTCTGACCGAGGCCTTCGGGCTCACTCTCAGAGTCCCTGACCCGTAGCAGGAAGGAACGCTATAGCTCAAGGTGAGAGGCTTGAACAGCTGTCTCCAGGCAAGGCTGGAGGAGCAGCTGGCGGATGACACCTTCCTGTCTCTCCCCTGCCTCAGAGTCTCTGACTCAGGCTTAGTCTGGGCATTTTTCCCCTTGGCCATAAATGGACATTTTAATCCTGTTTCTGGCCAAGCATGTCCAGAGGCTAGAGAAGGACCTGTCCTGCGTGAGTCTCTCTTTGGGGAGCAATGTGGTTTTCCAAGAGCCTGTAGCTTCACCCTCAGCTCACAGGTGGAGAAAGCACAGGCTCACTCTTCCACCATGCCTGAGACAGGACAGTGGGATCATGGTGACCCTGGCACTGCCTGTCTCTCCCAGCGTGTCCCAAAGCCCCACACTGTTCCCTGTTCTGTCCCCTTGTCTTCAAGGTCTCCCTCCAGGCATCTCTCCCTGCCTCCACTTCACGTGCTATGAAGGCAGTCGTCCCATTGTTAAGGCTTGAGTCTTACACAGACAGACACCAGGCTAACATCTTGGACACTTCATTCAAAGGTGGTGGTGAGAATTGGGGGAAGGCTGTGGGACCTTAAGTGATAGGATCTGTGGGGAGAAAGTAGGCTGCTAAGGTCAGATCCTCAAAGGTGACAGCTGAGCCTGGCTCTGCGGCAGTCTCCTGCCTCTACGAGCCCCTCTGCCATGCCTCCCTGTTAGGATGGACGGAAACCCTCTACCACAGATGACTGGTGCTGGCAAGCGGAGCTATTGCTGTGAGAAACCTGACCTTGTGGGCTGTAAGCTTTGAGGCTATCTGTCAGGGGGAGTTTAAGCTACAGAAGCCTAGACTGTCCAGAGCAGAGCTTCATGGCTGGTTCTGGTGGGAGTCCAGCAAACCTGAGTACCAATATGGTGGCCTGTGAGGACCCAGGCAAGAACAGGGGCTCTGCTGGGAACTGGAAAGAGGCCATTCCTGTTAGGCCGTTCTCTCTCGTTCTTGCAAAGCGCTTGTCTTTTGTGCTTCTGCCAAAGTCCTGGTCACTTATATGAGGCTTGGTCAAAAACTAATGGACACCCCGGCGCGGTGGTGGCCCACACCGTTAATTCCAGTACTTAGGAGCGAGAGATAGGCAGACCTTTGTAAATTCAAGGGCACCTTATTCTGCATAGCTCATTGCAGATCAGCCAGAGCTACAAAGTGAGATCCTGTCTCAAAATGAGAAGGAAATGGAAAAATGAATTTGCATGCAGGTAAGGAGGCCAGAGGACAACCCCGGTGTCTTTCCTCAGCTTCCCACCTGGATTTTTTGGGAGGTGTGTGGTGTGGGGAGGGTTGAATGGTACTTTGCGGGTTTGTGGGTGTAACGGAAGAGGGGGGGAAGGAGAGAGCCCACGTCTGGCCAGAGTTCCTGTGCTCTGGGCAGGCGGACTCAGGAGGACTGCTGGACGCTTTCCACGTGGCTCCAAGTGGGCATCTGGCTGTATGAAGCCACTGACTCCACACGGCGGGGGTTGACAAGGGGCAGCCCCCGGTACCAGGTTCTTAGTCTCTGGCATCCCACGCTGGATACAGCAGAGGAGCTGTGAACAGAATAGGGGCCCCAGGGCAACACTCTCGGTCTGAAGATATGGGAAGAGGGCAGAGGGAGAGAGGTTCCCACATAGGTGAGAGTTCTTAGTCTGGGCCTTGATGAGCAGAGACAGTCTATGGTTTTAGAGCTTTATTGTAGAAAGGCAGGGGGAAAGAGAAAAGGAAGAAAGAGAGAGAGAGAGAGAGAGAGACTGGCCATGGCCAAGAGGAGAGAAGAGGAAAGGGAAAAAGAGAAAGAGCTAGAGAATAAGAAAGGTGAAATCTTAGAGAGAGGTAAAAGCTTAGAGAGTAAGAGAGAGAGAGGAAGAGAGAGAGTAAGAGAGAGAGAGTAAGGAAAGTAAAAGCTTAAGAGAGAGAGGTGGGGCCAAGCAGCCCCTCTTATAGTGGGCTTGTTATCTTGCTGTTGCTAGGTAACTGGGAGGAGTCTAGCCTGAAGGTCAGAAGCTTGGGACATTGTGTAAGTGACTGAAAGCCACGAGCCTCTCCTGTGGGGGATGCGGGGGTGGTAACTTTGACAGGAGCCAGGGGTCCAGGAGACATGAGGGAATGTCTTCTGTCCCATGTAGGTGAAACTTACCACCACCGAGTCCTACTGGGGTTCATGACCTCAGCTCGAGACTGGAGACCAGGCCGTTTGTACATAGCCCATTGCCCCACAGTACTTGATCTTATTTTTGAGATGAGAGCTCTCATTGGGCTGAAAAAAAAGTCACTGAGTAAATCGCCCTACTTGCTAACAAGAGGAAGCCACCTCGGCCCTGGGATCAGAAGCAGAACCCACACACCCTGCTCTCTCTTGATCGTTGTTTGTTTTTAATGTAGGTTCTGGGAATTGAACTCACATTCTCATGCTTGGTAGACCAGCACGTTCCTGGCAGAGTCATTTATCTGCCCAGCTCCCTCTGTTCCACCCCTGACCAAATGTGTTTTGACAGACACACAATCTGAAACTGAAAAAAAACAACTGTCAGTCTGTGGCAGATTATGCAACGAAGGCTACGTTCCTGATGCAGAGGACTGATGGAGACAGGTCAACAGATCCTGCCTGTCGGTGGAGCAAGTGACCCACACAGAGCTTTGGGGCCAGCCTGTCCAGTGTCCCCCACCCTGAGCACAGTCCCTCAATAATCCCAGGCTCCATCCATCCCTGTACCGCTTCCCAACAGTCAACCACGCCCAGGTGCAAGGAACTCTCTGATTACTTGGGCCATAAAAGTGCTCGGCTATCATGTGGCTTCAAATAAGATTCAATGGCTACAAGGTAGGGACGCAGAAAAACCACCTCCTCTGCTTCCCAGACTAAAAAAGGTTTAGCAGGTGGTCCTAGCTACTGGGCTGGGGAGGAGTCTTAAACTAAGGCTAGCCTGGGCTACATAGTGAAACTCTCATCTCGGAAAGCAAAAGGAGTGGGGAGAACTCAACAGCTGTCTTTGCTCTCCGTTCTTTCTATTTGGTGGTGGTGTGGCACCCACGGTATAACCAAGAGGAAAGGGGCCACCTGCTAAGGATGGAGAGAATGGAGCATGGAAGAGCTAGTGTATGAAGATATTTCTCTGCATCTTCTCTCACCAGCCTAGAGGGCCAGCCTCCCTCAGTGAGTGAGAAAACATGAGTTCTGTGTATCTAAAATATACTGTGGTGAAGTTTCTGCATGTACAGCTAATATGATCTAGAGACCATCTCCTTCCCTGCATCTCCACCACAGCCAAAGCTGTCTATCTCGGGGTCTACTGTATCTTTCTCAAACCCCATGTCTACCCTTAGAGCAGCACTAGAAAGCATTATGCTGATTCAGCACAGTTGGCCCAGTCCGCACGCCTTGAGAGATGCTATCCAACAGAGGACGAGGGATGGACTCACAGCCGAGGAAGGGGGGCTGAGCAGAGCAGGGCACCACTGTTCCTACACAGAGACACCATCTCCACAGGAGTCCCCAGCATCTAGCCAATCAGGTGTCTCTCTGACTCTTCTCAGATTTGTACACTTGTCTGTGATTTCCTGGCCTCTCCTTTTAGAGGACTCCCCTCTGCAGCCCCACCCAGCCCCCAATCTCTTTCTTTATTAGGTCATCCGATCTAGACTTCTGTCACCGTCACCATCCCCAAGCTGACCCCAGTACGGTGGTCCTCACTTGGGAAGAGCTCCAGTGAGAAACTTTGTATCGAGTTGAGTTTGTGGGATTGTCTTGATCGTGCTGAGTGTGGATGGGGCAGTTCCTGCCACCATGACATCCCCACAGCTAAGGGCTGTGACTCGGAACTATACGCTGGAGAAAGCCATCTTTGTTGGGATGTTTTATCGCAGCAACAGGAAACAAAACAGATATCCCAGTGCCTTCTGGACCTGATAGTGCTTCCGTTTGCCTCACAGTGGGGACGGTGGAGGAGCTAAGGCAGCAGAGTCCCACCTCCCTTGGTCAGATAGCCTTCATCCGTAGGAATGGATCCCCCTTTCCCAGAAGGCACTGGCAGCTCTCAAGAGACCAAAGTCAGTCAATCACCCTGGAGAACTGTAGGCAGTGTGGTCACCTGGGGTCTCACTTGGACACTTGTGACCTTGACTTGGCAGGTGGCAAAAGAAAATGGAGGACATTTCAGACAAGCAATAGATGGCTTGCTAGTACAGTTTTGGGTGTTTTACTAGTTGTGACCCTACTAAGTGGGTCCACACTAAGTGCCCAGCCCCGCTTTTAGTTCTTGATATGCAAATGAAGCAGACAGACCCCCCCTCCCTTTCCTGGTGCTAAACCGTGTAACCTGCACACAGTAGGTATTTAGCAAGTACCTACCCTTGATGGTTCCATCCCAGACGGCAGAAGTCCTCCCCTCGCCCTGAGGGAACAACTGGGGGTTCTCTCCATGGACAAAGAGAAAGCCCGCCTTTGGAGGCTAGCTCAGTGGAGTGTTTCTCGAGGGACAAGAGAGGCTGGGCATCTGTTCCAGACAATATTATGAGGGTGAATGAACAAGTAGCTGATGGTGACCCAACCCAAGCGATGCTCTGTACCCAGCAGAGAACACTCTGACCTTTGGTGACAGAAAAACTGAAGTGTCACATTCCCCGAGTGACAAAGAGGCCGGACAAGAGGCCTGAACGCCAGCACCCAATCCTTGTCTCCCTGACCATTGTCCCCTGGCCACTGAAGTCAGCAGCAGCATGCTGGTCTTTTGTTTGTTTTTGTTTTTGTTTTATGACAGGGTTTCTCTGTGTAGCCCTGGCTGTCCTGGAACTCACAAGACCAACTTGGCCTTTGAACTTGGATCCACCTGCCTCTGTCTCCCTAAGTGCTGGGGTTGAAGGGGTGCACCACCAGGCCCATATGTCCTCTTCTTTCCCAGATTGTCTGTGCCACCCCACCTCACTGTATGGCCTGCTACTGGGTGGTACCCTCTAGGTTTCAACACTAATAACAGAGATGTCTCCAGAGGCCAATAATTCAACAACATAGCAACAAATAACAACAATAGGACATGCAGTGTGACTTTGGCTTTGTTATTTAACCTCTCTGTGCCCCACTTTCTTCTACAGAAATAGGAGCGATTAGAGTGCCCACACTATGGGTTGTTGGAAGGTTTTGATATAACCTGGCTATAGGTGACACCACAGGGCTGTCCCCATGAACAGAGTGGAGTTTGCACATCTGCCCCCTGCATCCTCTCGCCTGTCTAGCACCTGACTCTTCTGGGATGGGCAGACAACCCCTGCCTCATCCACTCAGGCTGTGGTCAGAGAGCGTGTTCAAAGCTATCTTCCTTTACACCTTCTGTAGATGCTTTGAGTGAGTTCACAGAAATGCCCCAAATCCATCCTCTAACAACTAATGCTCCCTGATTAGCCATGTGTGTGTATATATATTTGTGTATACATGTCTATGTGGGTTAGGCGAATCTGTGTGTGTGTGTGTGTG
>NC_000068.7:172659469-172664117 GCF_000001635.26 Mus musculus | reverse complement strand
TCCCGTCCAGGACTTGGTGGTGGTGGGGTGACCTAGAGGGCTGGATATCTTGATTGTCCCTCCTCCTGTTTTCCCTCCCCTCCCCCTCTCCTCCCTTCCTCATTTTCTTCCCACCCCCTTCTCTGGGGAAAAGGCTGCAGACTTACCAAGTCACAGAGAGAGACACAGCTGTGTCGGTCGGCACAGTGGCATGGCCAGTGTGGCTGGGGAGATCTGAGGATGCGTTGTTGTTCATTTCATCCAATGGGTGCGTCATCAGCCAACCAGCCAGGTCTTAGGGTGCCCCTCCCCATACAGAAGAAGCCCAAGAGCAAATATCACCCCTGCCCCACCCCCACCCCCAGGATCTGCTGCTGTCTGCAAAGCGCCCTGTCAAGCCTGTAACTGAAGCTGTGACAGGTGCCCTAGGTCCCCAGATACCCGTGTAGTTTTTAACCCATGCATTTGGGGGCTGGGGAATTGTTTCAGAGGTCAAGAATAAGGACCACTCTTGCAGAGGACCTGAGTTTGACTCCCAGCACCCACGCTAGGCAGCCCACAACCGTGTGTAACAGCCCCAGGGGATCTAACACCCAATTCTGAGCTCCCTAGACACCAGCTTTCATCTACACGAAACCATGATGAAATATAAATCTGTATTATACTCACATACACAATATTAGAAATTCCAGCACTCGGAAGGCAAGGACATGTAGATCTCTGTGTGTTTGAGGCTAGCCTGGTCTATATAGTGAGGTGCAGGTCAGCCAGAGAGCTACATTATGAGACCCTACCTCAAAATACCAAGCAACAACAACAACAATAATAATATATTTTAAAAGCCATCCATTCAGCGCTCCCATACACTGGTCTCTTTTAGTATCTTGCTAAGAATTCACAACAGGTTCTTTCCTGCATAAGCCAGTGCTGGGCAGAGGAGGGCTCATGCTAATCGATCTACCAGGGGCCTACTGAGTATGGACTCCTCAGGGAGAGCTCCCGGAAGGCTGTGCATGCTCAGCATGGGGTTGAGTCCTGTCTTTACTTCTTGGACGGGCAGAGACCTCTGGCTGGTGACCTGAAGCAGTGGACAGCGCTTTTGTGCAGCCCAGAGAAAGCCCACTGGTGATCCATCAAGGGAGAGAGCACAGACGTTGGGAAGTCATAGTGACTTTAGGTACCACTCTCTCTTCATCTCCCTCCTAGGGTATGGCCCATGGCCTTAGCCTTCATCTTCCTGAGATTCAACAAACTCCACAAGGCTTCCCATTGGCTGTGCTCCAGTTACATGGCCTGGGACTGGAGGATATAACGCTCTAATTGGTTAAGGCCACAAGTGCAGGCTCAAAGAGGATTCTGATTGGTTAGTAGGCAAGGTCAGTTCCTGGGATCACAAAAGCAATTTGTTCTCTTGTGGAGGAGGAAGGGGAGGTGAGGACAGGCCTGGGAGAAAGGAAAGCTAAGTTTAAATGGCTTTAAGGGGGAATATGGGCAATAATGGGGCAAGCAAGGTGCCAGGCACACTCTTCCCCCAAGTCACCCGTTCCCAAGGGGATGTTGCCTCCCTCACAAATTACCCTAACATCCAGCCCAGTTGAGTTTGAGCTTTGCCCTATTCACAATGTATTCCAAGCAGTGACAAGGATAACCTTGGGAAAATGCGGCCCCGGGCTGAGGGAGATGGTTTTGTGGTAGAAGCACTTGCGGCTCTTCCAGAGGACCCGAGGTTAGTTCCCAGCTCGCCCCTAACACCTGTAAATCCATCTCCAGAACACGCGCCCTCTTCTGGCCTGCTCCAGCACCTGCGCACTCTCGCGCTCTCCTCTCTGATTATTCCTTATCAGACATTCACATTTACCTTCTGTGTTCAATGAAATAGCTATCCTTCCAGGGGAGGGAGCTTCAGGAAACAGATTCTGTTACGGTGACCTGGAGAGAGGAAGATGAAGATGGGAAGGCTTCTGTAGGGTGGAGCCCAGGGCTGGGGCTGAATATTGACACCCCTGCAAAGCTGTCTCCTGCTGGCTTGTCTCCAGTGCTTAAGTGATTCATCAGCCATCCTGTCCTGATCAAGGAGCAATGATCAAGGTGATGACCCCCGGCCTACCTATCTTGACCTACCTTGGTGTTTGTGGAGAACTCTCGACCCCTCCACTGCCATTAATGAGTCTTAGAGTAAGGGGAAGTCAGGGGCCACAGCCCTTGCCCTCCTTGAGAGCGGGACCTTCAGTTTAATTATGTGGATTCTAAGAGCTCAGAGGAAGTTAATGAGAATCTTTGAACCAATCCTTCATCTCCACCCCCAGCCCCTAGGGGAGAAACTGGCTTGTCCTCTGTAGAGACAAGAGCTACAGCGGCAGCGCACAGTTTCAAAAGTCCCGTTTCTCTATTTGTTTTCCGTATCTCTGAGAGACGGTTGGGGAAATGAGTCAGGCTTCGCCCAGGAACGTGCCCCAGCGAGACTCCCTCCTGCACTCAAAGCAAGTCGCTGTCCCTGGGCTGAGATGCAGTGGAGAAGGGGCAGGTCCTTTTTACCCACCTGGCCGACATTGCTCTAGGGATGAACAAGGAAGCCACCCTGCCCTGTGAGGTTCTCATTGCTTTCCAGGGTTGTCCCGGCCACTGTGCCTCTCCTCGGACCTGAGACCTATTTCCTGTCTTCACGTGGGTACAAAGTCCCGTGTTGGAACTGTGACATGGTGTTTCAGACCCACAGAGCCATCCCTGCCTTACTAGAGAAACATTTTAAGAGTTTGGGGGTTTTTGTTTTGTTTTGTTTTGGGTCGGGCCCTGTTTGAGGAGGTGAGGGATGGCGGGACATATTGGTTTAGCGTGTGTTCTTTGGAGATGAAACTCTCCTCTTTGAAGTTTAAGACCAGTTGTAAATCCTTGAAGTGCATCCTTTTATATTAGCATGTTAACAAGCTTTGGAGGCCTGACAGGCTGACAGGAAAGCCCAGCTGGGTTGCTCCTGAGCGCCCCCCTCCCCCTTAATTCAAAGCAGAAGCGGCCAGGCTGTTTACGAATGCGGCAGGAAGGGGCTGCTTGGTGATGAAGCCATCGGGCCTGTTGCTTTCTCCAGACGGAGGCCCAGTTGGAATCAATTAAGAAAGGAAGTCACCATCCTCTCACCACTCTCTGGAAGAAACCTTTGCCCCAGATGAAGTTCAACAATGAACATGGAAGAAGAAGAAAAAGAGAAGCCCCCCCCCCCCACACACACACACACCCCAAAATGTGTTCGACATGAATTTAGGTCTTTGGTGAGAAGGATGATCCAAGAAGTGAGGTTCTGATTCTCATGTATGAGTGTCATGTTATGTGTTGGCTCTGCTGGGAGCAGGAAGAGAGCACACGATGCAGGCCAAAGATCTCCCCTGGAAACTGAGGTGCGAGCTCTGCGCATGCGAGCATGCGCAGCCTCTGGGGCACGAGTCAGAAGTGGCCTCTGGAAGGACCCTCTGAGCTGACCGGCTCTGTGCCTGGCCTGCCCTGCACCAGGGATGTGAAAGAGAGGCATGGATCCAAACAAGTTCTCTTGGGCATATGACATTCCTGGTGGCATTTGTGAGGGACAGAGATGAGTCCAAGCGCAGCCCCGTGAGCAGCATGGTTTCCCAAAGCATTCATCCAGACCTTGCTTGATCGGCAGTGTTCAAAGCTGCCATCTTTGGGATACCTCATGGGGTACCCGGCTTAGGGAAGGTCCCCAGAGCGCCCAGCGAGGTCTGTCCTCTGTACCTCATCTTTCCATTCACAGCATTCACTTTGCGGCTCCTCCTGTTCCCCTCACAGTGAGGCAGACTCCCGGTATGCCACCGGAGTTTCAGGCAGCCTGGTTGCTTTCTCAATTTGAAAATAAGGCACCTCCCTGTGAAGAGCAGCCTCTTCCAGACATGGGGCTGAGTCTCTTGAAGCCTCAAACTTGTGGTTGTTGCCAAAGTCCCACGTGTACCTGGTTAAGGGACCAAAACATCCTACCAGAAATGTAAACAGTCACAGTGGAGAGTCGGCTCATTGGAACCATCTTGTGGAGCTAGAAAACATTTCCCGGAATGTGTGTCACAGTCTGAGTGGGACCCATTGCCGGGCTAGTGTTTCCGGTGACTTTAGGTCTGGACTGAACTCTAGGATCTTCCTTAAGGCCTGGCAGCAACCCTTCCACTCTGGCTCCTGTGTAAAAATAGGATAGCATGCCCGGTCTGGAGGGTAACTTTGAGCACTAAATGAGAACAGGTCACCACGTGGGTGTCTAGTAAGTGACAGCCACTAAGGCAAGGCACTGTGGCCCGTGGACAATGGCAGAGTCTAAAACAGACTTGCTTGAAAGAATGCCACCTCAGTGTACCCGGGCAAGGATTCTCTTTTCATTCACCACCGATGGTAATCCTTGAACCAAGAAAGGCTCATGCAGGACAGAGGTCAGCAAATGAATGATGAAGGTGGTTTGACGATTCTGACCACAGGGACTAATTACAGAGTGTGCATGGGTGTGTGCATGTGTCTTACTAAAAATTTGTATCGAAAGGCTCTTCTTCTCCTCCTCCTTCTCTTTTTCTTCCTCTTTCTCTTCCTCCTCCTCTTCTTGCTCATCTTCCTCCTCCTCTTCTTCCTTCTTCTTTCTCCTTTCTTCTCCTCCTCCTCCTTTCCCTTCACCTCTTCCACCACC
>NC_000068.7:172655831-172658331 GCF_000001635.26 Mus musculus | reverse complement strand
CCTCCCAATAGTTCTGAGTGCCAAGTATGCCACACGTGTGGACTCGGCGACTGTCCCCACTTAAATAAACACTTTTTAAAATGGGGTCAGTGTTCTCACTCAGATCCACTCAGATAGAGTCTTGCTTTGCCGCCCAGGCATCAGGACTTGAGCAGTTCTTTCTCAGCCTTCAAGGGAAGGGACTGCAGGTACAGCCACTTCACCCTGCTGACTGTACATTGTCAACAACCTTCCTGTTTATCCATAAATTCTACCTCATTTTAGTAGAGTATTTGGAGGTTTTGAATAGCAGGAAAAATTACAAGGATAATTCTAAAAGCCCCTATATACTGAACTCCCCTGAGATCCTTGTACCCCACATTCCTGAGACCCCTTTCCCCCACACTCCTGAGACCCCTGTACCCCACACTCCTGAGATCCCGAGGAATGTCCCATTCTCCTGAGTCCCTATGACCACACTCCTGAGACCCCTAGTGTCCCACACGCCTGAGCCCCTAATGACCATACTCCTCCTGAGCCCTCACACCCAGTTTCTCTCACTACCACCTGCTCACTCCCATGGCGAGCTTACCCTCATGGGAAGCTTTCTTGATGTACCATGATTAACTGAGGCCAGACCTTCTGATCTGAGACAGAAGTGGCTTCCACAGGCCTGTGGGTTTGGAACCTGGGCTCCCAGGTGGTGGCACTATTTGGGAAGGTCATGGATCCTTTAGAAGCTAGAGACTTGCTGTAGGAAATGTGTTTCTGGGGGTAGGTCTGGAAGTTACACAGCTCTACCCCACTTTGGATCCACTCACTCCAGATACAATGTAACCAACTGCTTTATGTTACTTGCGAGCCTTCACCACCATGATACTCACCGCCATGATAAACTTTCTCAGACCACTGGGAAAAATTAGAACCTCCTCCACTTAAGTTGCCCTTGCCAGGTAGTCAGGGCATCTGGACAGACAATGGCTACACTCCGGGAAAGACAGGAGTGAGGTGGAGCTACGCACTGGGACAGGATGGGTGTCTAACCTGTGCATCTCATTCCACTTCTTCCTGGGGCCGAGGTAGACTGCTCTCAAGGCACACAGGTCCTCTTTCCTTATCCTCGGTGACCCTGTGTGGAACGTGGCTCTCATTTGACAGGTTTGTCTCTCAGGTCCTAGCCTGCTCCCCAGAGTAGCAGGACCTGGCTGTCTGCATGTGCAGCCTTGGTTCCATTTCAAAATTTATACAAACCACACTGTCTTTTCAAAAGTGAAGATTTGACAACCATTTATGTGCTGAATGGGAGCCGAGCTGTGTCTACCCGCCGGGGTGTTTATATTGGCTTTACAGCCAGCCACCCCCACAGCACCCCCAGGGAACCCCAACCGGAGACCACCAACCCTGCATATCCTCTCAGCACCAATTAATTCACCCTGAGGGTGGGGCACAGTGAGTGTCTGCCCCCACCTACCATCTCTGAGGTCAGGATTACAGAATCCCAGCCCCTCATGACGCAGCACCATGACATTTTCTTAAACTCCTTTCTGGACAAAGCCGACACTGTGGTGTTTGATGGCTAGGTCCTTGATAGAAAGCCAGCGCCCAGGGACAGACTCCCGTGCAGCCTGTGTCCTCAGGACCTGGAACTGTACTTGGTCCCAAGCATACGCTTAGCACGAAGCCTTCCCACAATGCAGCCAAAGGCATCTTCCCCATAAGCAAGCTCACTGGACTCTGTACAGCTTCAGCATCTTTGTCCATACCTGTTCCTGGCATGTGCTTCAGTCACGGGGATGGGTTTGGCTCCTAGAAATCTTGGCTGTATCACTGCTAGACTGTGTCACCAAGCCCTGTGCTTGGACCCAGATTCCCCATAGAAGGTAACTAACTAGCAAGGTGGCACCATGATGTCAGGGAGGCCTTCACTGTTCCCTCCACTACCGCTCTGTACTTCTTCCCAGCAGATCTTCAGTGTTCCAAGTATTACCAAGTATTGGGTGAGTGTGTGTGTGACCAACCTGCTCAGTTGCCAAGACAACGGGAGATGCACAGCAGGTGTTAAAAGGAATATTAGGAACACAGCTCTGTGGCTAGATATACCTGGGGCTTCTCACACGGCAGGTCAGAAGGGTTTACTTTTGTTTGTTTGTTTGCTTTTGAGACAGGGTTTCTCTGTGTAGCCTTGGCTGTCTTGGAACTCACTGTGTAGACCAGGCTGGCCTCAAACTCAGAGATCTGCCTGCCTCTGCCTCCTGAGTGCTGGGATTAAAGGCAAGCATCACCTCCCAGCTTCTGCTTTTGTTTGGTTTTTTTTTGTTGTTGTTTTTTTTTTTTTTTTTTTTTTTTTTTTTTTTTTTTTTTTTTTTTTGACAAAGTCTTACAATGTAGCCCAGGCTGGCCTTGAACTTGAGGCAAATCCTCCTGTCTCAGCTTCTTAAGTGGGAGGATCTCAAGCATAAGTCACAACCAGGTTGGCCTCAAAGCAGGCGTTTTGCTTCCTGAACCTCAGTTTCTTCACGCG
>NC_000068.7:172629028-172654028 GCF_000001635.26 Mus musculus | reverse complement strand
CCCCAACCCCCAGCCATTTCCAGTAATGTAATTTCATGCTCTGAGGTCTGTCCCACCCTCCTGGCCTTTGGTTCCAGAAAGAGTGCGTTCTGGAAAGACAAAACACAGGCCAGTGTAGTTCCAGCCAGCACTGGGAAGGCTCTCGGTCCTGCTCCTGACGAGGGCCATTCCTTCATGAGCTGCAGCCTCTACCAGACCCGATTGGAGCTTCTCCCTTCAAAATAAGCCACCTTTGGAGAAAGAAGGAAAAAGATCTTTAAACATTTTTATCTATATTTCATTTGCATTGGTGTTTTGCCTGCATGTATGTCTGTGTGAGGGCTTCAGAGCCTCTGGAACTAGAGTTATAGACAGGTGTGAGCTGCTGTGGGGATGCTGGGAATCGAACCCAGATCCTCAATAAGAGCAGCCAGTGCTTTTAAACCACTGAGCCAACTCTCCACATTCCCTTTTTTTAAAAAATGACCTAAGTTCTATCGTGTTTTTTTTCCTCACCCTCTGTGTCCAAGATGGCTGCCTTCTGCCTCCCTCTGTCTGCCTTCTAAGAGATATTACAGGGTTGGGAGGAACAGACAGGGATAGGAAGGAGGTCAGGTCACACTACCTTATGGAAGGCAGAGTAGGAATACATGCTCAGAGGGATTGCCCTGAAAACAGCCTAAATGCCGCTCAATACAGAAGCAGATAAACAGGGGCCAGGCAGCTGGCTCGATGGGTAAAATACTTTCCAAGCGTCAAGGCCTGAGTTAGGATCCTCAGGACCTAGTGAGGTCGTGCGCTGGAGGGCAGAGGCAGGAGGACCCATGGGAACTGCTGGCTGGACAGCCTAGCCCTAGCAGTGACCTCCAAGTTTAGTGACCAGCCATGCTTCAAAATATACGGGGGGGGGGGGGTTGGGGGGTGGAGGGGAGGTGGCTCCACAGTTAAGAGTGCTTACCGATTGTGCAGAGGACCTGGGTTCAGTTTCCAGCACCCATTTCCAGGGCTTCTCAACCACCTGCAGGTTTAGCTCCAAAAGGTCTGATATTTCTGTGTCCTCAGCTGATACATACACAAAGAGAGCACACAGGCAAACATACACGCAAATCATTTTTTAAAAACATTGTAATAAAATGGTGTTTGGGGTCGGGGAAGGTGGGAACTAAAACTCAGTGTTTAAGTGACCAGAAGGTCAAGTGTTCCCTAGAAGTAGGGTTTGAGGTTGGACCATCAGTGGTTCATTCATTAATAAAGACCAAAGTTCTCTCTTGTCCTGCTATCTTGGTGAGGCAGGAGAGTGGGGCAGAGTGTAAGGCCTGGGAGAACCTTGGCAGAGGTCAACTAGAATATGGAAGAAACCAGTTGACAAAGAAGAGACCTGGAGTTCACTAACCCACCCACCCCCTCACCCTCTCAGCCTCCTTCCAATCCCAGGCCAAGTATGGAGTAGCTGCAGTGACCTGCAGTGACCTGTGGTGACCTGTGGTGACCTGTGGCTCATTTCAGACTTATTACTTTTATTTTGCTCTATGTGCTGTTGTTGCATTTGTTTGTGGGTTTTTGTTTTTTGTTTGTTTCACTCACTTTTTAGTTTATGAGGGTTTATCCATGTAGCCCAGGCTGTTCTGGAACTCATTATGTAGACAAAGCTGGCCTTGAATGCAGAGACCTGTCTGTCTCTGCCTTCCAAAAGCCAGAATTAAAGCCGTATGCCACCACATCCTGCTTATATGACTATTTTTGCCTGTATGTATGAATTTGCATCACATCCGTGCCAGATGCCCGGGGAAGCCAGGTGTTGGATCCCCTTGATGGGTGGTTGTGAATCACTGTGCAGGTGGGAGCCAAACTGAGTGCTTGAAGTAAAACTTTTGGGTTTCTTTGGAGACTCAGTTGTGTCATATGGTGTTTTTGAAAGAAAATATTTATTTTATGTATATGAGTACACTGTAGCTGTCTTCAAACACACCAGAAGAGGGCATTGGATCCCATTACAGATAGTTGTGAGCCACCATGTGGTTGCTGAGAATTGAACTCAGGACCTCTGGAAGAGCAATCAGTGCTCTTAAAGATTTATTTATTTATTTATTATATGTAAGTACACTGTAGCTGTCTTCAGACACTCCAGAAGAGGGAGTCAGATCTCGTGATCGGATGGTTGTGAGCCACCATGTGGTTGCTGGGATTTGAACTCCTGACCTTCGGAAGAGCAGTCGGGTGCTCTTACCCACTGAGCCATCTCACCAGCCCCAATCAGTGCTCTTAACCTCTGAGCCATCTCTCCAGCCCTGGTGGGTTTTGTTTTGTTTTGTTTTTTGAGTGCTGTCTTAGGAGAGGATATTTTGCTGAGGCAAACACTTGACAGAATGCATGATGTTTGGAAAGAGTCTAAGGAGAACCCAGCAGACTGAACAAGGCTCTCTCATTGGTTCACCTTGCAAAGCTTTGCTGGTCTTTACTGATCTTTGTGACTTTGTAGAGAGAAAAGCGCCAAAGAACTTTTCGTGGTATTCTGGCTGCTTCTTGCCGTTTCTGAAGGCCTGTGCAGATTCAGCAGGGTCTCTCAGTTTCTTCTGGGTCGAACCGCCTGCTACTGATTCGTGTTTTGATGTTTTGGATTGGACTGCTGATATCCTGACCATAAAGATTGAAATTGCCCCCAAAGAACAGGCCCACATCCCCCTTGTCCATTAACCTACCTCTGGCTGGTAGGCTAGAAAGGAGCTTGAAGCGTTTGAGAACCCTAATTAAAGTAGGTTTTGAAAAAGCTAAGCTTACAGGTGCTCTAAGAGAGCAACAGGTGCCCTTAACCACTGAGCCATGTCCCTAGCCCCTGTGGCCCATTTCAATGCTAATGCCTGGATGGAGACTAGGTGAGAGAGAAAGAAGGCTAGAGGGGAAAGGAGTGTCGAGACTGTCAGTCAGACTTCTTCCTGTCATGAAGTGGCACCCTCTGAACTGGACACAGTCATTGCATTTCTGAGCATATAGCAGCTGTGGTTGCCTGCACGGGATCAAACCTCAAACCGGTGTGGGTCAGGGAGAGGCTTGTGAGGCTCATCCCCTAGCTAGGAGCTACTGGCAGTTGAGGACTATGGGGGGCAGTGGGGAAAGAGTCAGTTTTGGGGGAAATGCTACCATTACCCCATACCCAGCATGGCTATCTGGGCAACACTAACTGGACTTGGTTGGTTTTAAGAAATAATATAAGAAAAAAATACACACACACACATATACACACATACATACACATATATACACATACATACACATATACACACATACATACACATATACACATATACAAATGTACATACACATATACACAGATACATACACACATATACACATATAAATACATACACACATATACACACACTTATACATATACACATACATATATATATATACATACACACATACACATATATACACACATGTACATACACATATACACATACACACATATACACATATACACACATATACATACACGTATACACATACACACACAGCACACATACATATACATATACATCATATACATATATATATATATATATATAAAATCAGGGTCTGGCGAGATGTCTCAACAGTTAAGAGCGCTTGTTGCTCTCACAAAGGACCCAGGTCCAGTTCCCAGCACCCACATAGCAGCTTCAAGCATCTGTAACTCCAAATCTAGAGAAACCAAAGTCCTCCTGGCTTCAGAGGGCACCGGGCACACATGTGGTGCACAGACATACATTTGGGCAAAAACACTCACACACATAAAATAATAAAAAAATTTTTTAAAATGTAGACAGGTGTGTGTGTGTATGAGTGTGCACACAAACATACATAATACACAAACACTGGTGTGCACTTGCTATCTGGGAACAGATGAAAACCCTGCTAGCATGACAGACATTTCTATGAGAAAAATACAATGAAAATATGGTTTTGATATCCTAGTCAGGTTTCCACTAATAAATGTTTTTTAATTAAAAGAAAATCTGTTCTGGAGGTCAGTGGAAGAACCATGCCAGGCTAGGGCCTCTTAGAGCCCTATCTAGGTTGGGGAACCCTGGGAGACCGGCACCTTTTCCTCAGAGCATTCGCTGAGAGTCCCCAGGAGGAAGCCACTTGCCTCCTGGGAGCTCTCCATCTCTGTTCCCTCCTTAGGCAGCTAGAGCCCTGATCGAGCTGCTGTTTCCTTCTGTCTTCTTCTCAGGGTTCCACCTCCTTGAGGGCTGAGCAGGATGATGAAGCAGGAGGATGGCTTCTGATGTCCCCTCCCCAGCTAACTAATGCTGTCAGCTGTCTACTCACAACTCCAACTCTGGGAGGGTCCTCCATTACTAGGGCAAATGGCTGGTTGCCAAGAACACAACGCTACCCTACTCACACTGACGGAGCCCAGCCCCAACTCCAGCCCCCCCCCCCCCACACACACACACACACTTCCCAGCCGCACAAAGAGGCACAGGGACATCACGTCCTCTGTGATGGAGTCATTGCTGAAGGTGAAATTGTGCATCCCTGTCCATGAAGCAGCTCCCTAGCCCGCTCCACCTCCCTAAACAAACCTCTCCACCCTCCTGTCAGTCACATTCAAACACTTGATCCAGTGCTGTGAGCCAGGGGGGAAGGCATTGGAAGAATGCCCCTTCATGGTCACCACATGGTCAGACAATTCTCTCCCAACTCCACTCTCTCAAGAGAATGAGGCAAATAAAACGCAGAGGACTCAGGCCGAAGGATTCAGGTACAGAGTGAGCCATTGCGCCCAGTGCCCAGCTGTTGACTTTACTCGGAGATGTTTTTCTTTCCCAGTAAATATCATTAGCAACATATGTTTTCTTTTCTTTCTGGAAAAATGAAAAAAAAAAAAACGCAGGTAAACTGGACCCATCTTTTAATACAGTTCTTTTCTTATTCTGAGTTCAGCTGTCTGAGATCCACAACACCCTTTCTCCAGAAGGTGGGATTGTATGTGGCAGAAACCCCTAAGACCTGCTCTTGGGGGTTGGAGCTGCCAGGTACAAAGCTATGAAAAGGCTGGGGCAGAAGGATCCTAAGTCCAAAGGCTGCCTGGGCTACAGAGTAAGTTCAAGGCCAACCTGGGCAACTTAGTGAAGCTCTGTCTCAAAATAAAAAGTAAGCTGGGCCTTTGGTCTCAGGACTCAGGAGCTAGAGGCAGGAGGATCTCTGTGAGTTTGAGGCCAGCCTGATGCACATAGTGAGTCCTGGGACAGCCAGGGCTACAGAGTGAGACTTTGTCTCAGAGAAGAAAGTGTAACAAAACCAAAAAGTAAAAAGAGCTGCAGATAGGGCACATGCTGGGTTCCATGAACAGACAGGGCACAGCCTGGTACCCATCAAGTCCTGGGTTCCTTCTCTGGAAAGAAAAGGGAAAGGAAGGGAGGGAGGAAGGGAGGGAGGGAGGGAGGAAGGGAGGGAGGGAGGGAGGGAGGGAGGGAGGGAGGGAGGGAGGGAGGGAGGAAGGAAGGAAGGAAGAGAGGGAGAGATTGTACAGGATAGAGGGAGGAAATGACACATGGGACATTCGCATCAACGCTGTCTGTGGTGAGCAGGACCTCCAGGTGTGTCCCGGGGGAAATCGACAAACCAAACCCACCCCAGGCCACGGCCAGAGCCTCAGCAGAGACACAGACACCTCTTCCCTCCGTGGAACGTGGCAGAAGACTATGTTCCTCTTTCCAGGCTTACTCTTTACTGTCGAGCAGGTTCTGAATGTGCCCCTCTGGGTAAAAGAGCTCCCCGCATGCACCGACTGTCTGACCCACAGCTGGCACCAAAGTAGTTTTGCAATATGAAAATCCTCCCTATTAACATTAGTTAGGTGCAGCAACAGGAAGCACGGAGGAAGCCAGCTTCTCTTTGCCCCGCACCAGACGTTGGGACACATTTAGTCCACTGTGCACATTGGTAAAACCCCCACAAGAGTGATTACACATCTCTGTTCCCAACAGCAAACATTTATGGAGAAGGGAATTTCATTTGTGATGTGGCCTCGGGTATGTCTTTTGAGAGTTTCTGGGGCCAGGAAAGAAGGTAACACACGGCCCCAGAGGCCACCCCTTATCAGCTTCAGCAGTGTGGATGTGTAAGCCTGTGCTGTACCCAGGCACTCCTGACCCGTGAGCACAGCAGGGCATGCTCTGGGATGGGGCTGATCCTGTCCCCGTGGGGCTCTCTGATGAAGCTCCCCACCCTGGGGCTCTGTATCTGCAGCCTGGGACTTCCTCTAGGCTGCCTTGTGGTCCCACGCTGTTTCCAGTCTCTCCTCCTGCTATCCCTTCCCCTCCTCTTTAGTTCCAGATATCAGCCCAACCCTCTGCTGGTCACTATCCCTGCCTCTTGTGCTTCCGCTCTCTCCCTAGGACTCTGTATGCCATTCTGTTTGGGCATCTACTTCCCAGAACGGCTGAGCCACATAGATGCCCATGCAGCAGGTGCCAGGGACTCCTCCCAGAGGGGCCTGACCAAACCAGCAAGCTTCCATCTTGCCCTATTGTTGTCTCACAAAAGACCCAAGCCTCTGTGTGCTCCTACTGGGCTCTGGGGTTTGATCACTGTGGGCGTGGTACCTCAGTCACCTCCACAGCCACCCCAGGTGGAGGTTGGGATAAAGACTGAAGATAAAGGAAGAGACCCATCCACAATCGACAGGGAGTTGCGGGTGAGGGTGGTTGGGACACTACAGCCAAGGTGTGCTATGCTGAAGCCTGGAGTCTCATTTCTGAGAGACGGGGGACTCTTGGGTCTCACCCAGCACTGTGTTCACTGGTGGTCTTTAGTTGGCTTTGTGGAAGGATAGAAGGTGGCCATGGTTGGGACCCACAACCCCCACACAGATGCACGGCTCCATGGAAAGAGCAGACAGCTGTGGGTGAGAATGTCCTCGTGTTGTGGTGGGAGATGGTCCCTCTTGCTTGATGATGCTGCAGGCAAAGAGAAGTGGAGTCTATGCTTCCAAAACAACCAACATCCACCCCAAGTGCCAGCAACTGAGCTCACTAGGTAACCAAGGTAGCCCTCAATGTGTGGGACGTTGTACTCCAACATGCAACAGAGTACCTCGTAATTAGTAAGTGCTCACTAGCAAGTGCTAGACAGATAGGTGGAGAACAGATGGATGGATGGATGGATGGATGGTTGGATGGATGGATGGATGGATGGATGGATGGATATGGATAGATAGATGATGAATGGATGATGGTAGATGAATAAATGGATATGGATAGATGGATGGATGGTGGATGGGTGGATGATGGATGGATAGATAGATGATGCATGAATGATGGATTAATGAATGGAAAGAAAGAAGTGTGGGTAGATGGAGGGGAAGGAAAAGTAGATGGGCAGACATATAAAAGGCTATTGAGGATTGAGCAGGGTGAGGCCTGCGCAGTAGTAAAGTCACTGAAGAACACGTGGTGTGTGTTTATGATCGGCGCAGGGGTGAAGGGTAGCGACCACCCTGTGGACTTTTCTGTGTTGGAAACAGGAGCTGTTGGTTGTTTCTTCTCTGCAAGCAGGCCACTCTCTCTGCTCACATTCTGGTTCCTGAGACTGCCTCAATCCCACCCTCAGCCTCCCTGGTACACAGGAGGATGCAGGCCTGCGAGCCAGAAACCCAGCAAGGAGAGTTGGGCGAGAGGCTGACAGCATCAGTCATAAAAAGCTTGAGGCTCCGGCAGAAAAGTAATCATCTTGTAATTGACTGTTTACTAATGGGATCTATTAATTTATTGCCATGAAAGAATCAGCTAATTTGTGGTTAATGGTGTTTAAAAGATAAACAGCATAGATTAACTCTCAGAAGCCCAGCCCCATTCTCAGGATCTCTGCACACAGAGAGCTCTCAACGTGGGAGGGAGTCCAGGCTTGGCTGGGTGGACATCGGGGTCAACGATCAGAAGAAAGTGGGGCAGCGAATTCACCTCCACCACCACCCCCCATCATCCCCAGAGGTGCTAAGCTCTCTGTGTGTCTGTCCCCTTCAGAAGAGCACATCCTTGCTCTGAGACCTAGGGGACCAAGCCCCATAGTGGTCCCCACCAAATGCATCTGTCCCTCCTCTGAAGCTTCAGTCTCGCCCCAGGTTGTTCTCAGCCCACACTGGTCCCTCCCCTCACACCCCCAAGGCAGTCTTCTCAGCCACACTCTGCAGGGAAGAAAACTGGGAGACCAGAGGGTAACACAGGTACCCAGGGTCTCTCACATGGCATTGGAGGCTGGGTGGAAGGAAGGAATGTAGAATAGCCCTGGCTGGCCTAGAACCCACTGTGTGTATCAGGCTGACCTTGAATTCACATAGATTTACCTGCCTCTGCCTCCCAGGCGCTGAGATGAACGGGCGATTAAAGCCACCACGCTGAGCCTACTCTCCCTTTTCCACCATCTTGTCTCCTTCCTCTCCCCGTGTTGTGTGCATTGTTGGTTTTAGCATCATTCTAAAAAAACGCTGGAGTCTGAGAAGGAAGTGATACATTTATTTGCAATAGCTTCCTGGCCTGTGCCAGGATAGTCTTACAGACCGTCAATGGTACGGAACCTTCGAAGATTCTAGCTACGACCCCCCCCAAACACAGGAAGCACCTGGTGCTGATGGGAGGTACCACCTGGGTGACCACTGTCACAGTGTCACAGGCTGCACTTGGGTAATACAAGCGTTCCCACTGCTGGGGGAGCCCCCTCATCTCCCCAGGAATGCTCCAGCCTCCCTCCCTGCTGCAGGACACCTCAAACACTTGGCAAGGCTCATAGGGACGGAAAATAGGACCTGCAACCTGAAAGATGTGGGCACGTTGGCTGCTGACACCTCAAAGGCTAGGGACTGGCAGCTAGGTCAGAGCCCCACAAGAGCCTTGGACACTGACCCATGCCGGTGTCTTCATATCTGGACTGGCCATTCTGGGGCTTCCTTCACCAATATGTTACCTGGAGCCATTCCTTCCCCTCTCTGGACCTAGGGCTGAGAGTTCCCCTGACTAACATCCCGATAGGTTCCTGAGTAGGTGTCTGATCCTGAATTGAGACCCAGGACTCAAGTTGGAAGAGTTTTACTCCCCCCACAAAGACTGGGCCCCGACCTGGGCGTGAAAGGGCCCATCAGGCCTGATCACCAAGCTCAGGGAAGTGCAGAGAGTCGCAGATCCAGGCCTGGGTCAAGATAACCCTGTCACCTTGGGATGCTTCAGCCTGTGATTCCTGTGCCCAGAAGCCACAGTGACAGGTCTGTTCTGGGAGCCAGGGAGGCAGGCGGGGGGGGGGGGGGTTGCATCTGGGTTTGTGTGAGCTAGAATGAATCACTAGTTCTCACATGATGCTCTGTCAGAGCCTCCTCTGCCCCCCCACGCCCAGGCCAGTTCCACATCTCTGCTTCCTGTCTTCACCCCTTTTAGGCTAGCTTGCTGGTCGTCTGTCTGTTCTCTCTCCTCTGTACTCTCAAGCTCAGAGCACAGCAGTTCATCAATGCCCTGGTAAATGCGTCCCAGGCTCCTGCCTCTGTTTCCTGACATCTTTGCTGTGCTACCCAGACCTCAAGGTAAAAGGTCTCACCGCATGGCAGGAGACAGCCTCTCAACGAACTGCCTCCTACTCAGGGAAAGAAGAAAGCTCTCTGAGCAGGAAGTCCCACTTGGTGCCTAACCCAGTCTTTCATGCTGCTACTCAAGTCAGCTTCTCTGAATTGTTCTTCAAGACCTAGATTTCAGGGGCTGCAGGCAGGGAAGCCATTCACCCACCCAAGGGTGCTCTTACTTGCTTCCTGTGAGCACCATTCTGCCTCTGGGAGTCTCTTTTCTTGTCAAGACCCAGAACAAAGCTCTTCTGGAAGTGCGGGGAGGGGCGGTGGGGGGAATAAAAAAATAAACGGTCTGTTTAATCACCCTTATTGTCAAAACAGCGGCTGGGCCAAAATACCTGGGCTCTGACTCACCGCCTGACATCCTTGGCGCAAGGCAGCAGGAAGTCACTGCAGGCACATCCTGGGTTGACTTTGGAGGCTCTGGTCCACATCCTGACTCCTCCTCACTTGAGCAGAGCTGAGATCCAAAGGAAGATGCACACAGGCGCCCTGGACGTGGCTTTCTTACGTTCGCTCCTCAGTCACAGGAGCTCTCTCCCACACAGTCACAGGGAGATGCCCGGCCTCCTCTGTGCGCTGGGACAACCCCCTCCCTCCTCCCTCCCCGTGGTGCATGGGTGAATGACTGACTCTTGGAAACACTTCTTGCTACTTCTTTGGGTTTTCCTTAGTCCTGACTTGTTTTTCAGGAACGTTTGTGTTCCTGTGGTCAAATCCTTCTGTTTCCTGGCCCTGCCTATTCTTTCTAGAGAGCTCCATTGGGGGTCGAAGGCTGTGAGGACTAGGGGGAGGGGGATAGAAGAGTCTGCATCATGCCTCCATACAAAGGAAGAGAAATGCTAAAGGAGGAAATAAGTCCCTGAACTGGAGATGCATTCATGACTCAGACTTCTGGCTATTGGTGCTAAATAACTGCTCACAGATTTTAATAAAAATTAAAAACAGCCGGCAGGCACGTGCACTTCCAAGCCAGGTTTATAGCCACAGGGTCATTTGTTCATCCTGTAAATAGGTCTCCTCTCAGGTGGCTCTGAGGTTCCATGGATAACAAATTAGACTTTTTCCCCCACAAGACAGGGTTTCTCTGTGTAGCCCTGGCTATCCTGGAACTAGTAGACCAGGCTGGCCTCAAACTCACAGAGATATGCCTGCCTCTGCCTCCAGATTGGTGAGATTAAAGTCATGCCCTGCCATGCCCAGCTAATTAAGGAAAATATTTCTCAGTGATGTAGTACTTGCCTGGATTCCACAGGCCTCCCAACACTCCTCCCCTGGGAAAGAGGAATCCAAGATACTCAACAGATTGAGACTCTTCAAATATCAGGGTATGGTGGCGCACACGGTTAACTCAAACACGTAAGAGGTAAAGGCAGGCAGACCTCCGAGTTTAAGACCAGTGTGATCTACAGAGTGAATTCTAGGGCAGCTAAGGCTACACAGAGAAAACTTGTCTTGCAAAACTTAAAAGAAAAAAACAAAACAAAACAAAACACTTTTCAAATAGACAAGAGTCCTACTGAACAATAAAAGATGGCCAAAGACACACAGCAGCCAAGCAGGGAAGCTAAACCGCAGATGGAATTTCAGGAAGTGAGCCTGGGCCGTGCATGAGAACACTCACCAATTCATTAGTAACCAAGCAACTGAAGTATGGACTAATGACATCGCTCTTCACGCCTTTCGGAGCTGTGATATTGAAAAGGAACAGTAGCTCACAGCGTTGGCACCGCAGGGGACACCATCCCTTGACGGCAAGTGCACGTGGCACTGAGTTCTAGAATATTCGCTGAAATCTTTTAAGATGTACACTTTTTATCTCGGTGTTTTTATTTCTAAGAAATTACTTAAACTCTGTATCCAAGGCAGGAAATTCATGCCCGCATTTCACATGGGAGAACACGAGGCAGAGCACAAGTTTGCCATAAGCGATGAGTGAGAAACGCTAGAGCATACACAAATGACACAATCTCAGGGCACTGAGAAACGAGCATCATAGAAGACAGCATCTGGGGATGATACTCTACACATACAGCCTGCACACATGATGATACTGTACACATGTGATCTACATACATGATGATACTGCACACATGTGATCTGCACGTGTGGTGGTACTGTACACATGTGATCTGCATACATGATGATACTGTACATGTGCTATCTGCACACATGACGATACTGTATACATACAATCTGCACACATGATGGTATTATACACATGTGATCTGCATACATGATGGTACTGTCCACATGTGATCTGCACACATAATACTTTACTATCTCTACACAGATGGTACTATACACATGTGATCTGTGCACACGATGGTACTGTACACATGTGATCTGCATACGTGATAGTACTATACACATACAATCTGCACACATGATAATACTGTACACTGCACTGAGGCAGGAGGATTACCAAGAGTTCAAGGCTGGCCTTAGCTATAGAGTGAAACCCTGTCTCAAAAGTGGGGAGGGGCCCTAGAGAGATGGTTCTATGGTTAAAAGCAGTAGTTCTTGCAGAGGATCTGGGTTCTGTTCCCAACACCCACATGTCAGTTCACAGCCATTCATAATTCCAGAAGATCCAAGGCTCTCTTCTGAGAGGCACAGGTACACAGACATACATGCTGGCTGAATACTCATACACATAAAAAAATCTGAATAAAACTTAAAAGGACAATATTTCAGTCATATAAAGAATCAGAAAGCCAAGCATGGTGGTATACATCTGTATTCACAGCTCTCACGACATGGGGGCGGGGAGGGGACCAGAAATTCAAGATCAGCCTCAGCTACAAAGCAAGTCTGAGGCTAGCCTGGGCTACATGGAAAAAAAAAAAAAAGAACTGAGGTTACAGGGCTGGAGAAAGAGCCCATCGGGTTGTAAGATCATGTTTATCATACTAAAATTACAAAGCATAAGAAAGCAGAAAAGGAAACTAAAAATTACCCAGAACCCACTAACTGTCATTGGAGACCTGCGTCCATCCACAGCCTCCTAAGTCTACGTCGTCTTATAGTTCGTGTTTTATTATTTTTGTTGTGCTGAGGGAAACTGAGGTCTCCCACATGTTTGAGTGATCATTCCCCCACTAAGCCCTGGTCTCTGTCTTGGACTTCTTGGTCCTGAGGTGTCATTTTTTTTGTTGTATTTTGTTTTAGTTTTTGAAGATTGATTAATGATTGATTGATTGACTACGTTTTGTTGCCAGCAGCCACATCAGTAGTCCACAACTGCCTGTAACTCTATCTCCAGGGAATCTGCTGCCCTCTTCTGGTCTCCTAGTATACCTGCACACATGTGCACATACACACACACACACACACACACATATAAATAAAAATAATCATAGAAGAAATGTCCTGTCCTCATCATTGACAATCTACAAAGTATATACACACAGACATATATGCGGACACACACACACACACACACGCAAGCCCATGTGCTCAGAGAACAATTTGGAAGAAATCTTCACCAAATTGTTAAGAGCAGTGCTCTTATGCAGATAGAATTATGTCTATGTGTGTTGTGCTATGTGTTTCCAGTGATAGGGACCAGGATTGTAGATGCAGGTAGGGGCTGGTGAGAGAGAACACAGGCTGATGTTGCATATAGCGCTTGTCGTAAACTTTGGAAACAAACTCAATGGTGCTTATCAAAGGTCTTAATGTGTCTGACTCTTCTTACCAGTGATTTTGCTTCTAGGAATTTACCCTAAGGAAAGAGTCTGAGATGAACGCAGAGATTGGTGGACAAGAATGCCCATTGAGGAGTTATTTACAATCCTGGAGACTTGGAATGGGTATAAAGAACCAACAATAAGGGATTGTTTAGAGACTGGCTGGCCTTATGTGAGCAGCCACAGAGAGTGTTGTTGGATAGAGCGACAAAATGCTCACCGTTTCAAGAAAGAAATCAGAGGGTGGAAGCGGGAGCAGGGTGCTGAGCACGCCCATGAATGTGTGAGCATTTAGCCCCCAGCACCTCAATAAAATAAACGCTGCAAAACACAGTACTACAGGTGTCTGTGGAGGTCGAAGGGTGAGCAAATTCTGAGTAATTTTTACTTTCCTTTTCTGTTATCTTACACTTTGTAATTCCATTGTGATAAATATAACATCACAATAAGACTTTTTCTTTTCAAATGTCATTCTTTTTTTCAATATTTAACTTTTGATTGCATTTGCAGTGTGTATGCGTGTATATATATATATATATATATATATATATGAATATGAGAGTGAGTGTGTGAGTGTATATGCATGAGTATGTGGGTGATGTGTGTGAGTGTATGTAAGTATGTATAATTATGTCTGTGTGAGTGTATATGTGTATGAGTGTGTGAGTGTATGCACAAGTGTCTTAGTCAAGGTTTCTATTCCTGCACAAACATCATGACCAAGAAGCAAGTTGGGGAGGAAAGGGTTTATTCCGCTTACACTTCCATGTTGCTGTTCATCACCAAAGGAAGTCAGGACTGGAACTCAAGCAGGTCAGGAAGCAGGAGCTGATGCAGAAGCCATGGAGGGATGTTCTTTACTGGCTTGCTTCCCCTGGCTTGCTCAGCCTGCTCTCTTATAAACCCAAGACTACCAGCCCAGAGATGGTCCCACCCACAAGGGGCCTTTCCCCCTTGATCACTAATTGAGAAAATGCCTTACAGTTGGATCTCATGGAGGCATTTCCTCAACTGCAGCTCCTTTCTCTGTGATAACTCCAGCTGTGTCAAGTTGACACAAAACTAGCCAGTACAACAAGTGTGAGTGTATATGTGTATATGGATGTGTGTGTGTGAGTTGTGAGTGTTTGTTGTGTGAGTGCATATGTGTGTGTGTATGAGTTGTGGTACATGTCTAGACCTCAGAGGACAACTTGCAGGAGTCAGTTCTCTCCTTCCCCCGTGTGGCTCCTAGGGATTGAACTCAGGTCATCAGCCTGAGTGGCAAGGACCATACAAGCTGGGCATCTCACAGCCTGGTGATCCCTGGGCATCTCACAGCCCGGTCGCCATCTCAGCTCCCATTTTTTTTTTAAGCATCCCAGACCAGTTTGGTGGCTCATACCTTTAATCCTAGTACTCAGGAGTGGGAGAGACAGGTAGATCTCCGAGAGCTTGAGGCCAGCATGGTCTATAAATCAAGTTCCAGGACAGCCAGGACTACACTGAGAAACCCTGTCTCCACAAACAAATGCTTGCTTGCTCGCTCGCTCGCACACACACACTCCCCAGATCATTCACCTAAGGAGGAGTTATTCTCTCTGTAGATCCCAGTGTCTAGCCTCCGGGCTGTTGGGGCCCATGCAGGATCACAGATTTGCTTGGAGGCTACAGAGCATGGTTAAATTTGTGCCCAGGTCACCCTTTCTGGTGCCACTCGCCTCTATTAGAAGCTCTCAGCTCACCCACCCCCACTTTCATCCTCAGTGGGCTAAGAGAAAAAGCTGACCTGTTTTCACATTTAAAACCCTAAAGTCTGAGTGTTGGTGACAAATGTGGGCCCTTGGACAGAGGCTCAGGAAGTCACTCACTCAGGTCACTGTCAGCCAAGAAGCTAGCAGAGAACACACAGCAAGTGTCCATTGTTGGGGAACAGGGACAATGGGAGCTGGGAACTTTTCAGGAGGAAATGATTCTTGTTGGCAGCTTCCGTAAATACTGGATGTGGGGGAGAGTTCTGGGCTCAGCAGCAGGTTCTTAGAGCTCTTTCAGGACAGTCCAGGCTCTTTGTCTCTTCCCTCTTCCTCCCCTCCCTCCTCCCTCCCACTCCCATCCACTGAGTTCCCACCCCTTGACTAGGGTCTGTTTAGAGTTGAGTTGTTCTGAAGAGCAAACGGAGCAGGTGCCTGTCCGCAGGACCCAGACAGCACAGTACAGCGCCAGGTACCAAAGAGTTACAGGTGCTCCAGTGGCCGCCAGTCCTGGGCAAGAAGACCCATCCCATCCTGGACACTCCTGGGTGTGAGGCGCTCTCCTCTCCCCGCACTGTGAGACACTGAGCACAATCTATCCCACACTGCAGGGGACTCAGCACCATCTTGTCAAGGTGCACAGAAAACAGGCTACACTGGACAGCGTGTGAGGGGCCACAGCACTGCTGTGACATCAGAGGCAGGCCAGGCTCCCAGTGGCACAGAGCTTAACCACAGTTTCAAAAATGAACAGACTCTTAGCTAGGATTTGTTGTTGTAATAAAGACCATAACCAAAGGCGACTTGGAGAGGAAAGGGTTTATTTCATCTCACAGCTCTCAGGTCAGACTATGAGGGAAGTCAGGGCAGGAACTCAAGGCAGGAACCTGGAACAGAGGCCACGGAGAAGCGCTGCTCACTGGCTTGCTCCCCGAGGCTTGCCCAGCCTGCTTTCTTATAGAACCCAGGACCATCTGACTAGAGTGGCACTGCCCACAGTTAGCTGAGTCCTCATATATCAATCAGTAATCAAGAAAACATCCGGGCTGGTGAGATGGCTCAGTGGGTAAGAGCACCCAACTGCTCTTCTGAAGGTCCAGAGTTCAAATCCCAGCAACCACATGGTGGCTCACAATCATCCGTAAGAAGATCTGACTCCCTCTTCTGGAGTGTCTGAAGACAGCTACAGTGTACTTACATATAATAAATAAATCTTTTAAAAAAAAAAGAAAAGAAAAGAAAACATCCGACAGACCAATCTGATGGAGGGAGGCATTTTCTCTACCCAGATAACTCTAGTTTGTGCCAAGTTGGAAAAAAAGAAAAAGCCAATCGGGACAGCAGAGAAGAATAAACTTGCAAAACATGCATCTGATAGAGGACTGGCATGCAGGATATAAATAATCCCCCAACATCCAAAAAAGGGAAACTGAGCCAACAACAACAACAACAAATGAGCAGAGCAGGAGAATGGCCACCTGGCCCAAGAGTGCAGAGGATACAGAGCGATAAGGAGACACCATCACAGAACCACACAGACCCCACTGTGGGGCTCACTCAGTTGGTTCCTGCCCAGCATGCACAAAGCCCAGGTACCATCCTTAGCCCTGGGTAAACCAAGCAAGATGGTGCACACCAGTCATCTCAAACATAGAGACAGGAGGGTCAGGAGGTCCTTCTTCAACTACAGAGAGCGGGGCAGCCAGGGCTGCACAAGGACAAGGAGTAAATTTGGAATATAAGACTTGTCTAGCTCATGCAAGGCCCAGGTTCAATTCTTAACATCACAAAAAAGTTAAAGTAAATAAAATACAATTCAGAGATTAAAAGACTGACTGAGCCCTGTGTGTGTATCACAAGCTTTTGTTATAATTTGCTTGGTGGAGGAGGCATCTCCCACTGTACCTCAGACTGACCCCAAACTTACTATGTAGCCCAGGTTAGCTTCGAACTCATGTCAATGCTGCCTTGGCCTCTGCATCCAGCATGTGCATTCGTGAGGCTGGCGAGCTGGCTCGGCACACAAAAAACGATTGCTGCCAACCCTGATGACCTGAGCTTAGTCCCCAGGACCCAGACTTCCACACACACTATTGGACGAGTGTGTTCACATGCACGTGTGCATGTCACCCACTGACAGATGATAAGAAAACAAATGTAAAATAAGAAAAATTTGAAATGCTTTTGAATTCATCATTATCCTAAGGGCAGGAGAACATGTCTGAAAAGCTGTGGCTGTCCTGGCTTCTCTATCTCCTGCAGAACTGTGAGGGTGTCTTCCTGTAGCCTCACCACTTCCTATTCTCTCTCTTTCTACAGTAGTTGGTGGGGTGTGTGCTACACTCGGCGAGATGACAGGAAATGGGTATGTGAGGTGAGGGGAGGGGAGGGGAGGGGGGAAAGGAAGGGAGGGAAAGGGAAGGAGGAGGAGAGGGAAAAGGGGAGAGGAGGAGGGAGAGGGAAGGCAAGAAGAAGAGGAAAGAAAGAAATTTATCAAGATGGCCTTCCCACAGGCCCCCAGACAAGGTCTTGAATCAAAGTCAGAAGTGGAAGCAGCAGTGTCCGGCTTACGGCTCCGGCTCCGGCTCCGGCTCCGGCTCCGGCTCCGGCTCCGGCTCCGGCTCCGGCTCCGGCTCCGGCTCCGGCTCCGGCTCCGGCTCCGGCTCCGGCTCCGGCTCCGGCTCCGGCTCCGGCTCCGGCTCCTGTTCCACAGTGGCTCCTTCTTTGCTGTCTCAGTGTCTGGACCTGCAAACACAGGCTGTCACTGGCCCAGACAGCAGCCTTTTAGGCCCTGAATAGGACTCCTTTTTGGAGGCTTTTGAAGAAGACACACCCTTTTCCTCCTAAGAGGAAGGCTCTTCACACCAGAAGAAGCAGGTAACTGTTCCCTGGACTTCACCAGCTCTGCCAGGGTGGACTGGAAAGGGACAGCCAGCATGCTCTAGAGAGAGCCGGTCCTTGCCCTGAGGTCAGTGGGCTGTGCTCTGTCAGTCCCTGGAGGAATCAAGGCTGTGGGTCCAGCTCTGCAAATTCAGACAGCAGGAAATGTCACCCAGCCACCTGATGCCCTTCCAAGTGGAAGAGCAGAGATGGTGAGCAAGGCCGACCTGGAGCATGCAAGCTGAGTGGCTGCCAGTCTCCGGATGGGACAGGCTCTGGCTTGCTCCTGCTCGGCCTCCTCATCATGCCTGCCTCCGTGGGGCTTTAGATCCATGGTCCAGGCTCCAGTAAAGTCTGATTAACCTTCCGTGTCCCCCCACAACCCCCTGACCAGGTTCAGCCAGCATGGAATTCCTTCTTTAAATTATGTAAAGAGCCCTTTGAGTCTCCAGCACCTCCACACCTATGGGGCTTACCGAACCCTCCACACGGCCAGGGTCCACCGATCCCCCCCGTCCCCCGTCCGCCAGACCCCCCCCCCCCCCGCCAGGGTCCGCCAACCCCTGCACCAAGCACCTCCAGCAACAATATGGTTCATCTTAAGAGTGACTCTCCTGAGTCTTCTCTGTCATTTGACCAACTTTTCCCCTTCCTTTTTTCTCTCCTTTAAACTCTTCTCCCTCTTCTTTAATTTTTTTTTTTAATTCTGTTGTGTATACGTGGGGGGTAAGGGTTGTGCATGGGTGTGCAGGTCCCAGCAGAGGCCAGAAGTGTCAGGGCCTCTGGAACTGCAGGGACAGGTACTTTTGAGTGAGATGTGCATGCTGGGAACTAAACTTGGATCTTTTTTTTTTTTTTTTTGGTTTTTCGAGACAAGGTTTCTCTGTATAGCCCTGGCTGTCCTGGAATTCACTTTGTAGATCAGGCTGGCCTTGAACTCAGAAATCTGCCTGCCTCTGCCTCTCGAGTGCTGGGATTAAAGGCATTCGCCACCACACCCGGCTGGATCTTTCTTCTTAACCTGCTAAGTCTCTTCAGCTCTCTGTTCCTACGACACATCCCCCTCAGCACCAAGGTCAGACGAACTCATGGTCACTCTAAGTACCAACGGATAAGTGACCTTTGTACGGAAGCCAGTGTCTCCACGCACCCTGGATCACGGAGTCAGACTGTGTAACCAGTGTGCCTGGTCCCGGCGGCTCTCTCAGAAACACCTCAGGAGAAAAAGAAGACTGTGGAGTTTGTGTGGGCGGTTTCCTCAGACGCTCTTACTGAAGGGTAAGTGGTTGCCTCAAGACTCATAGCAGAGAGCAATAACCATTTCCCTGGCCTTCTAACATGAAACGTTCTCCTGAGGCAGAGGCAGAAGATGCTCTTCCACTGGAAGTTGGTTTCCTGTGGTGATAGAAGTTTATCACGCAGGTCTGCGCTCTCTGCGCAGGAGCCGAGGGATTGGCCCTCCTCACAGGCCTGGGCTTGCCCTTGGTGGACAGCCTCCTCTTCTTTCCAGCTTTTAAAGGCACAAAGGGAAAACACTCGCAGTTTCTTTCCCGCTGAAAGCTGTGTGCTCAGCCACACACCCGGGGCCTCCAGGCCCCGTAGAAAGGGACCTGGGTGCTGGCCTGGGACCCCATCCCTCAGAGCCCACAGCGGTCACCCTGGCTTCCAAGAGCTCTGGGCCAGGTGCACCGCTGGCACCCTGACCTGGCACATGCTAGCACTGCTCCCGCATGAGTCACTGCTCTTAGGGGTTGAAAGGAAGCCGCCTATGGGCCAGTCAAAGGTTTCTGACACCAAGGAGTGACTGTGAAGCTGGGAGCTGCAGCAGCAGTGGGGTAGAGGGAATCGGGTGGGGGAGGGGGAGGGGAGGGGTGGGAGAGGGTGGGGATGAGAGGGTAGGGTGGAGGGTTTGGGGAGGTGGGGACTAGGAGGGGCATAGCTCTATCCTAGGACTTTCACTGACCTACGTTCATGCCATCGAGACCACCACAGCAAGACTTTATTTGGAAATACAGCAGCGCACAACTAAGGTAAGGATATACACGGGGATGCTCTGGAGGAGGCAGGGCCTGCAGTCCCGAGAGCATGCTTGTGAGGAAACACAGAGAAAGCCAAGCAAAGATGCCGCTGAGACGGAACAGCATGCCTACTGGCCAACAACCACCATGGCCACCACACGCAGGAGAGGGTCAGCCTCCTGAAGAAACCAACCTCCAGTGCCAGGGCTTTGGGCATCCGTCTTCTCAACCTCTGAGGGAGTCAGTGTGGTTTGTGTGAATCCACCAGTGTGTGGTGACTTACGAACGGAGCCATGGAAGCTGGCACAGAGAATGGTCCATATGCCACTGTTGGGCAAAATGATCTACAAGAAGTAGTGATCACCACCACCATCATCACCACCATCACCATCATCACCACCATCACCACCACCACCATCACCACCACCACCATCACCACCACCACCACCATCACCACCATCACCATCATCACCACCATCACCACCATCACCACCACCACCATCACCACCACCACCATCACCACCATCAAGAAGTAGTGGTCACCACCACCACCATCATCACCACCATCATCACCACCATCATCACCACCACCATCATCACCACCATCATCTTCTTCATCACCACAGGTGTCAGTGTGGCTGAGTGTTGGATGTTAAACACTGTGCACAGCTTCTCTTTTCTGAGGCAGTGAGGATCAAGTCCAGAGCCTTGCACATGCTAAGCACAAGCTCTGCCTAGGGCTACTGCCAGAGTCCTACACACCCTCCCTGAACCGGTCCCATGATTGTGCAGAGTAGCTTCCATTTTCCAGACCTGAAAACTACGACCCCAGTGGAAGGAGAGCATTCCACAGAGTTCTGGATGCAGACATCAAACCCTACTCAGCACTGTTGCTGGTTCGGTGACCCTCTTCTCAGGAGAGGAGGGCTGCACCTTGCTGGACCCCATTTAATACAGACCAAGCCGGGCGATGAAGTCTCACACCTTTAATCACAACACTTGGAAGGCAAGGCAGGCAGATCTCTAAACTTGAGGTCAGCCTGGTCTACAGAGGGAGTTCCGGGATAGCCAGGGCTACACAGAGAAACCCTGTCTGGAAAAACCAAAACCAACAACCAAACAAAGACAGACCAAATGCAGAAGCGGAGCCTGCAAACCACCCCCAGCTGCTCAACCTTGGCTGCGTTTAGCTTCCAATAAAGTCAGTGCAAGGGAGGACTCATGGTTGTCTGTACAGAGAAGGCTGTGACCATCCAGCAAGCAACGACAAGACAAGAGGTCACTGGCCATGGTGGGCATGGTGATCCACAGCTGATACCCTAGCACTTAGGAAGCTCAGGGTGCAGAGGCTCAAGGATCATGGCTGGAAGCCAGCCTGGCCTACATAGCAAACTCCAAGTTAGCCTCAGCTATAAAGCCAGACCCTGCCCCAAATAATAAAGAGCTGGGGGTTTAAAGTGCTTGGTGCCCAAGCCTGACAACCTGAGTTCAATCCCAGAAACCCAAAATAGAAGGAACAAACTGGGCTGGTGAGATGGCTCAGTGGGTAAGAGCACTGACTGCTCTTCCAGAGGTCCTGAGTTCAAATCCCAGCAACCACATGGTGGCTCACATCTGTAATGGGGTATGGTGCCCTCTTGATGTGTCTGAAGACAACTGCAGTGTATTCATATACACAAAATAAATCTTTAAAAAAAAAAGGGTACAAACCAACTTCCAAATGTTGTCTGTGACCACTGCAAATACATCACTGCACAGGAGTGTGCATATGTTGTGGTGTTATGCCCCCTACACACACACATAATGTGTGAGCACACACACATCATGATCATCGTTGTTGTAACAGTAAGAAACTTTTTTTTTTTGGTTTTTTGAGACAGGGTTTCTCTGTATAACTCTGGCTGTCCTGGAACTCACTTTGTAGACCAGGCTGGCCTCAAACTCAGAAATCTGCCTGCCTCTGCCTCCTGAGTGCTGGGATTAAAGGCGTGCGCCACCACGCCCAGCCAAGAAACTTTTTAAAAACTCAAGATGATGGATGATCACAGTCAGCTATTGGATGGGTCACACGGCCCCCAATGGAGGAGCTAGAGAAATTACCCAAGGAGCTAAAGGGAACTGCAACCCTATAGGTGGAACAACAATATGAACTAACCAGTACCCCGGAGCTCTTGTCTCTAGCTGCATATGTATCAAAAGATGGCCTAGTCGGCCATCACTGCAAAGAGAGGCCCATTGGACTTGCAAACTTTATATGCCCCAGTACAGGGGGAACCCCAGGGCCAAAAAGGGGGAGTGGGTTGGTAGGGGATTGGGGGGGGTGGGTATGGGGGGACTTTTGGGATAGCATTGAAAAGTAAACGAGGAAAATCCCTAATAAAAAAATAAATAAAAAAAAAAGAAAAAACCCGACCATGCAAACCCGTTAAAAAAAAAAAAAAAAAAAAAAAAAAAAAAAAAAAAACCTCAAGATGAATACCATATCAATTTTCTGCCATAGCATTCCTAGTTAAAGAAACATTTCATCTCAGCAGGTAAAAGCTTGAGCCAACCTAGCTGCCTACCTCAATTGGAGCAGAGCGAAAATGTATTTGAAGTCTTATTTTAATCGAAAATCAATAAAGCAGTTTGACCCTGCTCTGCATTTGCTTGGGGATATTTTTGCTTTTGAGACCGGCTCTGGCCTCAAACTGACTATGTAGACAATGATAGCCTCCGACTTCTGATCCTCCGACCTCCATCTTCTTCCTGAATGCTGAAACTATAGGCCTGCGGCACCACGGCTGGCTTAAGGAGCGCTAGGGTTGGAACATGGGGCTTCATGCATGCCAAGCAAGCACGCAACCTTCAGACACTTTTTCTTCTCACTCCAGCCCCGCTCAGTCTGGCCCTGCTTGCTCACTGTAGCTCTCTTCATACACCCCAGAAGAGGACATTGGATCTCATTACAGATGGTTGTGAGCCACCATGCAGTTGCTGGAATTTGAACTCAGGACCTTCGGAAGAGCAATCAGTGCTTTTAACTGCTGAGCCACCTCTCCAGCCCCCTAGTTCCAAGTTTTATGCAAGTAAATTAAAGCCTGTAAGGAAACTGTTCAAATCCTCACAGAAGGAAAGAAAGCTAAAATAGGGCGGAGCATCAAGTCCTAACACTCGTGTGCCTGGCTGGCTAAGTACTTCCTCATTGGCTCCCCAGGATATAATTTCGGTTATCTGGAATGTTTAAACAGACCCCACGAATATTTCAACAAACCGTCCACATCAAATCTTGGGCAGCCGCGCCCTTGGTCATAGCATCTGGTCCCGGAAACTCATACTTTCTTATTTACTTGCTCGGAGGGCCAGGAAGGAGAGGATGCACTCAGCAAATATCAGTTTTCACTTTTGCAAAGCTGGTGCCCCCAGGGGAAGGAGGTGCCTTCTACGAGGAAGAGAAAGAGGAAAAGAAAAAGAGAAAATCCTTTGCAAATGACTAAGGTGCCAACAGAGTCACTCTCTTCCTCCAGCCTGGAGGGAGTCCCCACAGGGCAGGGACACCTCCTCACCTGCTATCCTCACTTCCCTTCAGCAGGACTGTTATCTCTGGGGCACAGGCTGGGAGTGTAGACTGCTGAGCTCAGGCTGTGCTGTGCCCAACTGTTACTCTGTAGTGTACCTAACTGTGCCATGCAGGCTGGGACTTGCCCTGCATTTTCACTTGCAACTTTTGACTTTGTTTTTTTTTTTAAATATGTTTTTGTGTGCACATACACGTCTCTCTGTGGATGTTCGTGCCTGCTTGTCTGTGTGCATGGAGACCAGAGCACCCTGCTCTGTCACTCTGCCTGTTTCTTTGAGGCAAGGTCTCTCTGAGAACCCGGGATTGGAATGGTCTCAGGCTGGAAGGCCCAGCAAGCCTCCAATCTTCACCTGCCACCTTAGCTGAGGTTATAGGCTATGTGTGGGCTTCCTGGCTTACTATGTGGGTGATGGGATCTGAACTCTGGTTGTTGTAATTGAGCAATAAAAGCTCTGACCCACAGAGCCGTCTCTGGTCCCTTGACTCTCTTTTGAGCACAAACAGAAGTTGGACGGTTCTGCCCACTAGTGGACCTGTGACCACCACCAAGGCACAGACTGCTAGTAACTTGTTCCTTAAAAGGCTGCCACCCTATAAACTTAGCACAGTAAAGATGGGACCACCTAAGCACACAGGCAGATTGAAATCATATCAGGAAAACCAGACATAAGAATTTCCTGGACACCAGCTCAACCTTCACATGGATCCTGTAAAGTCTCCTATAACTGAGATGGTGATGACCCCAACAACCACACTGTGTATCGGGGCACCAAAAGGCAGGGTACTGCTGGCTACCCTGGGGCTTCAGTTCAACTCTGTCCCCATTGTTCTCTCAGGCAATGGCTAAATTGCCTTTGTCAGCTCAGTTCACATTCACAGCTCACTCCAGCAGGCTGTTCCTGGCCCTACCCTTCACACCTGAGCCTCCACAGCCCACACCCCTTGCTTCTGCCCTTTGACACCATTCTGGGACTCAGCTCAAAGGTGTGAGGCTGAGGCTTAACTCTTCAGAGGTGCCTGCAGAAGACCTCCCTCCATCAGGGTTCATCTAGCCTCCTTGCTGGCAGAACCTCTGTCCAGTCAGCTCTCTGCCTCTGCCTTCTTGGGGATTTCTTGAACACTCTTCTTTAACCTCTGTAGTTATTCCATAACCTACACACACACACACACACACACACACACACACACACACACACACACAGTGGGGGGGGGGGATGGACAGAGATTGACTGATTTACTGTGTGATATGTGAGCTGAGGGCTCATATTAGTAATTAAGATTTGAATGAAAGACTCTATTTGCCTCAGCCGTGACCAAGGGAAACCAGGATAAGTTGCAAACCACAACCTATGAAACCCTCCTAGCTCATGAACTCATTGTTACTGAATATATTCTGACATTGTGGAAAGAACTGTGTCTCTGCTTCTGACAGACAGATCATTGATGTCAAGACTAACTGTGCTGGAATGTCCTGCCTGCTTGGCGACATTGTAGACGTGACTGTCAGCACCTTCCCAAGCCCTGTCCCTGTCCTGTCCACGCCCCCC
>NC_000068.7:172626416-172628928 GCF_000001635.26 Mus musculus | reverse complement strand
CACTCAGGGGTCAGCATAAATGTCACCTCTTGGACAGGCACTCTCTGATGGCCACCCAAAGCGGCTCATCTGGTCCCTCTCCCCAATGCCCCACCCCCATGCTTGTCAGGGCACTCTTCTGGGGTCTTTCCTGCTCTTACTCTCTCAACAGCATGAGGAAGAGATGGGGTCTGGCCTCTCCTCAATCCTGGAATGCTGCTCTAGGTTCCCTCTGCTCCTCTCCAGTCTAGAAAACTGAGAAGGCAGGAGACCAAAGCTGACTGGAATCACCCGGCTCTCTAGGAGAATCTGGGCAGCAAGAATTCAAAGATATGGGCCAGTGAGATGGCTCAGTAGATAAAGGTGCTTGCTGCCAAGCCTCTTGACAAGTGTTCAATCCCTGGGATTCACATGACAGGAGAGAACTGACTCCTGCAAGCTATCTTATGTCCATGTGTGCACGCACGTTCACACCGAGACACACACACACACACACACACACACACACACACACACCTCCCTATCTAAGTTGAAAAAGTCCTGACATTCAACCCAAGACCTAGGACAAGATTCCTAGATTTCCGCATGGCCACTCTGAAGCCACCTCCTCGCCCACACCCCTCCCCACCCCAACTGTTCTTAAGTCCGGGACATAAAGGGGTGACAAAGGGCTCTGGCGTGGCAGCTTTGGAAGAAGGGGGCACAGTGTGGGCTAGTCGTGCTGTTGCAAGAGCAGGATCTACGAAAACCTTTCAGGCCTCTGCTTCTTTCTCTGAAAACAGGAGCCCTGGGGAAAGGGCAGAGCAGGGCAGGGCAGGGCAGGCTCTGTGCACAGCGCTCAGCTCTCTAGGTCTGCTGACATCTACTGGGTCTGCCTTAGAAGCCTGGGGGTCTCTTCCTGGAGAACCCCTAGTTCTTTCTCCTTTGGCTCTGTTTGCATGGGAAACAAGCCTGCCACGCTGGTGGCCTCTCAGCCGAGGAGTTCGTTTAAAACTATTTGAAGTACAGTTTGCTGCTGAGGTTGAGATCCGGGCTTTTATTTTTATGAGATTTCACCCTTCTTCTCCTCCTCCTTTTCCTCCTCCTCCATCCCTTTATTTTCTCAGAAAAGAGAATTCATCTTTTGCCAAGGGGAAAACAAAAACCCGTCTGTCCTCCCAAAGAACAGTTGGGGCTCGCTGAGCCCAGGAGGCGGGTGTGGGCCGGGATGGTGGCAGAAACCTGGCTCAGAGGAGAGCTGGGTGGGCCGAGGGACACAGGTGGAAAGCAAAGTCCTAGGACCGTGCCTAGAGATGAAGCCAAGCCCGACCTGACACCCCGGCTCCACCTCTGAGGACCCCACAGCTTCACATTAGCCCAATCCCATCCCTGGACAGCCTCCTCATCTAACCCAACGCCTTCTCTGCATGCTATGGTGATTGGCTGATGTAATTCAGAGCTAAGCCAACCATCAAGTTAGGTATTGTGTGAGCTCAGCCATTGGTCAGGAGGTGGTCCAATCAACATTGCGTTTGTTTCAAACCTGGAGAATGTCCTCTTTCTCCGTTATCCAATACCTCATTTATTCAGCAAGAATGAGGGGGTAAGGGCTGGAGAGATAACTCAGAGGTTAAGAGCACTGGCTGCTCTTGCAGAGGACCTGGCTTCAGTTCCCAGCATTATATCAAATGGCTTACAACAGCCTGTAACTCCAACCTGTAACTCCAGTTTTAAGGGATCCAATGCCCACTTCTGGTCTCTGCAGGCATTACACACACACACACACACACACACACACACACACACACACACACACTGCAGGCATTACACACACACACACACACACACACACACACACACACACACACACACACACCTTTAAAAATAAACCAAATAGTGGTGGCCTTATGCCTTTAATCCCACTAAAATAGTGGGTTGGGGCAGAGGCAGGTGAATCTTTGAGTTCGAGGCAGTGAGCAAGCTGTGATAACCAAAGCTACACAGAGAAACCCTATCTCACAAAACCACAAGACATTTAGATAAATAAATATAAATTAGCTGGGTGAACATATGCCTTTAATTCTCTAATTCCAGCACTTACTCCAGCACTTGAGAGGCAGAGAGGCAAACTGAGAAACTGTGTCTCAGAAAACCAGTAATAATAATAATAATAATAATAATAATAATAATAATCTTTACAGGGATAAAGGGGTCAGAAGTTAAGAGCACTGGCTGCTCTTTCAAAGGACCAGGGTTCAATTCCTAGCACGCACATGACAGTTTTGCCTGTAACCCCAGTTCCAGCCAGGATCCGACATCCTCACATAGACATACACGCAGGCACAACACCAATGCACATAAAAGAACAAAGTGGGAAATTAAAAAAAAAAAACATGGAGAAGAAGGAGAAGGAGGAGAAGAAGAAGAAGAAGAAAAAGAAGAAGAAGAAGAAGAAGAAGAAGAAGAAGAAGAGAAGAAGAAGAAGAAGAAGAAGAAGAAGAAGAAGAAGAAGAAGAAGAAGAAGAAGAAGAAGAAGAAGAGGAGGAGGAGGAGG